>NC_134362.1:252451-357451 GCF_048569485.1 Anomaloglossus baeobatrachus
TGGTGAGGTGGATGGGAGCGGGTCCAGTAGCACAGTGTGGTGAGGTGTGATGGGAGCGGGGTCCAGTGCACAGGTGGTGAGGTGTGATGGGAGCGGAGGTCCAGTGCACAGTGTGGTGAGGTGTGATGGTAGCGGGGTCCAGTGCACAGTGTGGTGAGGTGCTGTGTGATGGGAGCGCGGGTCCAGTGCACAGGTGGTGAGGTGTGATGGGAGCGGGTCCAGTGCACAGGTGGTGAGGTGTGATGGGAGCGGGTCCAAGTGCACAGGTGGTGAGGTGGGATGGGAGCGGGTCCAGTGCACAGGTGGTGAGGTGGGATGGGAGCGGGTCAGTGCACAGGTGGTGAGGTGTGATGGGAGCGGGTCCAGTGCACAGGTGGTGAGGTGGGAGTGGGAGCGGGTCCAGTGCCACAGGTGGTGAGGTGGGATGGGGAGCGGTTGGGTCCAGTGCACAGGTGGTGAGGTGGGATTGGGAGCGGGGTCCAGTGCACAGGTGGTGAGGTGGGATGGGAGTCGGGTCCAGTGCACAGGTGGTGGTGAGGTGGGATGGGAGCGGGTCCAGTGCACAGGTGGTGAGGTGGGATTGGGAGTGGGTCCAGTGCACAGGTGGTGAAGGTGGGATGGGAGCGGGTCCAGTGCACAGGTGGTGAGGTGGGATGGGAGCGGGTCCAGTGCACAGGTGGTGAGGTGCGATGGGAGCAGGGTCCAGTGCACCAGGTGGTGAGGTGCGATGGGAGCGGGTCCAGTGCACAGGTGGTGAGGTGCGATGGGAGCTGGTCCAGTGCACAGGTGGTGAGGTGCGATGGGAGCAGGTCCAGTGCACAGGTGGTGAGGGTGCGATGGGAGCAGGTCCAGTGCACAGGTGGTGAGGTGCGATGGGAGCAGGTCGCACAGTGCCACAGGTGGTGAGGTGCGATGGGAGCGGGTCCAGTGCACAGGTGGTGAGGTGCGATGGGAGCAGGTCCAGTGCACAGGTGGTGACGGTTGCGATGGGAGCGGGTCCAGTGCACAGGTGGTGAGGTGCGATGGGAGCAGGTCCAGTGCACAGGGTGGTGAGGTGCGATGGGAGCAGGTCCAGTGCACAGGTGGTGAGGTGGGATGGGAGCGGGTCCAGTGCACAGGTGGTGAGGTGTGATCTTCAGAGTAGAGTGGTAAGATTGTTTTCTGTCATGGTGGAGAAGCTGGATTTGGAGGAAGAGGGATGAGTAGCGATGATAAGGGGCTGTTATGATTGTGGGCCAAAGCTTGCTCTGATGTTGTCAATCTTCTGCTTGAAGAAAGAGGCAAAGTCTTCAGCTGAGAGGAGAGGAGAGGGAGGTGGTGCTGGAGGATGGAGGAGAGGAGAGGGAGGTGGTGCCGCGAGGACGGAGGAGAGGAGAGGGAGGTGGTGCTGGAGGACGGAGGAGAGGAGAGGGAGGTGGTGCCGGAGGACGGAGGAGAGGAGAGGGAGGTGGTGCTGGAGGACGGAGGAGAGGAGAGGGAGGTGGTGCTGGAGGACGGAGGAGAGGAGAGGGAGGTGGTGCCGGGGGACGGAGGAGAGGGAGGTGGTGCTGGGGACGGAGGAGGAGAGGGAGGTGGTGCCGGGGGGACGGAGGAGAGGAGAGGGGAGGGTGGTGCCGGGGGACGGAGGAGAGGAGAGGAGAGGGAGGTGGTGCCGGGGGACGGAGGAGAGGAGAGGGAGGTGGTGCTGGGGGATGGAGGAGAGGAGAGGGGAGGTGGTGCCGGAGGACGAAGGAGAGGAGAGGGAGGTGGTGCCGGGGGGACGGAGGAGAGGAGAGGGATGGTGGTGCCGGGGGACGGAGGAGAGGAGAGGAGGTGGTGCCGGGGACGGAGGAGAGGAGAGGGAGGTGGTGCTGGGGGATGGAGGAGAGGAGAGGGAGGTGGTGCCGGAGGGACGGAGGAGAGGAAGAGGGAGGTGGTGCCGGAGGACGGAGCAGAGGAGAGGGAGGTGGTGCCGGAGGACGGAGCAGAGGAGAGGGGAGGTGGTGCTGGAGGACGGAGCAGAGGGGTGAAAGTGTTGAATAGCTGTTTAGGGTTGTGGGATAGAGAGGATATGAGGGATGAGAAGATGAGAAGTAGGTTTGTTTTGCAGCAGTGAGTGCTGACTTGAAAGTGGTGAGAGCTTGTTTGTATGTAACGAAAGTGCTCAGTACAGTGAGTCTTCTTCCATCTGCGCTCAGCAATTCTGGAAGCCCGTCTCAGTTCTTTAGTCTGACTGGTGTGCCAGGGTTGCCTGTTGATAGTGCGGGTTTTTGGGTGTGTGTGTGAGGGGGGCGGCTGATTCGAGAGCTGCAGAGATTGTGGTGTTGTATAAAAGCTGCAGCAGCATCTGCATTGTTTGAAGAAGCAATGTCCTGCAAGAGGGAAAAGAGACTGAGAAAGTGTGTGTAAGTCAAGGTGTTTGATATTTCTGCGAGGTGTGTGGAAGTTTGTGGAGGGGGGGTTGCATACTTGGAGAAGAGAGGGAAGAGAATGTGAGTAGGTTGTGGTCAGACAGTGGGAGAGGTGAGTTAGAGAGGTTAGATAGGGAACAGAGGCGAGTGAAGATGAGGTCCAGCGTGTGGCCATCTTTTGTGAGGAGGAGGACCAATGAGTGGAGGCCAAAGGAGGAAGCGAGCGTTAGAAGGTTTGGAGACAGATGAGAGGAAGTGTCAATGGGGATGTTAAAGTCACCCATAATGATGGTGGGGATGTCGGTGGAAAGGAAGTGTAGTAGCCAGGTGGTGAAATGGTCAAAAAAAGCAGTGGCTGGAGGTTGGAGGGCGGTAAATGACAGGCAGTTGAAGGTTGGAGGGGGGCGGTAGATGCGTACGGAGTGCACCTCAAAAGAGGGGGAGAGTAACAGAGGGTGGTAGTGGAATTGGGGTAAAGGAGCATTGGTCGGACAGGAGCAAACCCAACTCCTCCAACCATGCTTGTTACTGGAGCGGGGGGTGTGAGAGAGTTGGAGACCACCATATGAAAGTGCAGCAGGTGAACCTGTGTCAGAGGGGGTGAGCCAGGAGAGGCGCAGTGTCAGAGGGGGTGAGCCAGGAGAGGCAGTGTGAGAGGGGGTCAGCCAGAGAGGCAGTGTCAGAGGTGGTGAGCCGGGAGAGGCAGTGTCAGAGGAGGTGAGCCAGGAGAGGCAGTGTCAGAGGGGGTGAGCCAGGAGAGGCAGTGTCAGAGGAGGTGAGCCAGGAGAGGCAGTGTCAGAGGGGGTGAGCCAGGAGAGGCAGTGTCAGAGGAGGTGAGCCAGGAGAGGCTAGTGTCAGAGGGGTGAGCCAGGAGAGGCAGTGTCAGAGGGGGTGAGCCAGGAGAGGCAGTGTCAGAGGGGGTGAGCCAGGAGAGGCAGTGTCAGAGGAGGTGAGCCAGGAGAGGCAGTGTCAGAGGAGGTGAGCCAGGAGAGGCAGTGTCAGAGGGGGTGAGCCAGGAGAGGCAGTGTCAGAGGAGGTGAGCCAGGAGAGGCAGTGTCAGAGGAGGTGAGACCAGGAGAGGCAGTGTCAGAGGAGGTGAGCCAGGAGAGGCAGTGTCAAGAGGGAGGTGAGCCGGGAGAGGCAGTGTCAGGAGGGGGGTGAGCCAGGAGAGGCAGTGTCAGAGGGGGTGAGCCGGGAGTGGCAGTGTCAGAGGGGGTGAGCCGGGAGAGGCAGTGTCAGAGGGGGTTCGAGCCAGGAGAGGCAGTGTCAGAGGAGGGTGAGCCAGGAGAGGCAGTGTCAGAGGGCGTGAGCCAGGAGAGGCAGATGTCAGAGGGCGTGAGGCGGGAGAGGCAGTGTCAGAGGGGGTGAGCCGGGAGAGGCAGTGTCAGAGGCGGGTGAGCCGGGAGAGGCAGTGTCAGCGGAGGGTGAGCCAGGAGAGGCTAGTGTCAGAGGAGGTGAGCCAGGAGAGGCAGTGTCAGAGGAGGTGAGCCAGGAGAGGCAGCGTCAGAGGAGGTGAGCCAGGAGAGGCAGGTGTCAGAGGAGGTGAGCCAGGAGAGGCAGCGTCAGAGGGGGTGAGCCAGGAGAGGCAGCGTCAGAGGGGGTGAGCCAGGAGAGGCAGCGTCAGAGGGGGTGAGCCAGGAGAGGCAGGGTCAGAGGGGTGAGCCGGGAGAGGCAGGGTCAGAGGGGGTGAGCCAGGAGAGGCAGGGTCAGAGGGGGGTGAGCCAGGAGAGGCAGGGTCAGAGGGGGTGAGCCAGGAGAGGTAGGGTCAGAGGGGGTGAGCCGGGAGAGGCAGGGTCAGAGGGGGTGAGCCAGGAGAGGCAGTATCAGAGGGGGTGAGCCAGGAGAGGCAGTATCAGAGGGGGTGAGCCAGGAGAGGCAGTGTCAGAGGGGGTGAGCCAGGAGAGGCAGTGTCAGAGGGGGTGAGCCGGGAGTGGCAGTGTCAGAGGGGTGAGCAGGAGAGGCAGTGTCAGAGGGGGTGAGCCAGGAGAGGCAGTGTCAGAGGGGGTGAGCCCAGGAGAGGCAGTGTCAGAGGGGGTGACCCAGGAGAGGCAGTGTCAGAGGGGGTGAGCCAGGAGAGGCAGTGTCAGAGGGGGTGAGCCAGGAGAGGCAGTATCAGAGGGGGTGAGCCAGGAGAGGCAGTATCAGAGGGGGTGAGCCAGGAGAGGCAGTGTCAGAGGGGGTGAGCCAGGAGAGGCAGTGTCAGAGGGGGTGAGCCAGAAGAGGCAGTGTCAGAGGGGGTGAGCCGGGAGAGGCAGTGTCAGAGGGGGTGAGCCAGGAGAGGCAGTATCAGAGGGGGTGAGCCAGGAGAGGCAGTGTCAGAGGGGGTGAGCAGGAGAGGCAGTATCAGAGGGGGTGAGCCAGGAGAGGCAGTGTCAGAGGGGGTGAGCCAGGAGAGGCAGTGTCAGAGGGGGGTGAGCCAGGAGAGGCAGTATCAGAGGGGGTGAGCCAGGAGAGGCAGTGTCAGAGGGGGTGAGCCAGGAGAGGCAGTGTCAGAGGGGGGGTGAGCCAGGAGAGGCAGTGTCAGAGGGGGGTGAGCCGGGAGTGGCAGTGTCAGAGGGGGTGAGCCAGGAGAGGCAGTGTCAGAGGGGGTGACCCAGGGAGAGGCAGTGTCAGAGGGGGTGACCCAGGAGAGGCAGTGTCAGAGGGGGTGAGCCAGGAGAGGCAGTGTCAGAGGGGGGTGAGCCAGGAGAGGCAGTATCAGAGGGGGTGAGCCAGGAGAGGCAGTGTCAGAGGGGGTGAGCCAGGAGAGGCAGTGTCAGAGGGGGTGAGCCGGGAGTGGCAGTGTCAGAGGGGTGTGAGCCAGGAGAGGCAGTGTCAGAGGGGGTGAGCCAGGAGAGGCAGTGTCAGAGGGGGTGACCCAGGAGAGGCAGTGTCAGAGGGGGTGACCCAGGAGAGGCAGTGTCAGAGGGGGTGAGCCAGGAGAGGCAGTGTCAGAGGGGGGTGAGCCAGGAGAGGCAGTATCAGAGGGGGTGAGCCAGGAGAGGCAGTATCAGAGGGGGTGAGCCAGGAGAGGCAGTGTCAGAGGGGGTGAGCCAGGAGAGGCAGTGTCAGAGGGGGTGAGCCGGAGAGGCAGTGTCAGAGGGGGTGAGCCGGGAGAGGCAGTGTCAGAGGGGGTGAGCCAGGAGAGGCAGTGTCAGAGGGGGGAGCCAGGAGAGGCAGTGTCAGAGGGGGTGAGCCAGGAGAGGCAGTGTCAGATGGGGTGAGCCAGAAGAGGCAGTGTCAGAGGGGGTGAGCCAGGAGAGGCAGTGTGAGAGGGGGTGAGCCAGGAGAGGCAGTGTCAGAGGGGGTGAGCCAGGAGAGGCAGTGTCAGAGGGGGTGAGCCAGGTTTCTGTCATTGCAAGGAAGGAAAGTTAATTAGTGATGAAAAGATCATGGATGTGGCAAAGTTTATTGCAGACAGAGCGAGCGTTCCATAGAGCTCCTGTTAGTGGGACTGGGGGAGCGGGGACTGGGGGAGCGGGGGCCGGTGGATGGGTATGAGGTTAGAAGGGTTGCGGAAATTAGCGTTAGAGTGTGGATGGCAGTTAGATGTGACAATGAGGATGTGGTGAGGAGGGTCAGGATTAGGAGAGATATCTCCAGCAGTGAGGAGAAGCAGAGAGAGTGTTAGTAGGTGGGAGCAGGAGAGGCCATGAGATGGGCGTGTGTGTCTGGAGACACTGGGTGTAAAGTGGAGGAACAGTTCTGAGGAGAGGGTGAGATGAGTGAGGAGGATGGAGGGTGAGATGGGTGGGGAGGATGGAGGGTGAGATGGGTGGGGAGGATGGAGGGTGAGATGGGTGGGGAGGATGGAGGGAGAGATGGGTGGGGAGGACGGAGGGAGAGATGGGTGGGGAGGACGGAGGGAGAGATGGGTGGGGAGGACGGAGGGAGAGATGGGTGGGGAGGACGGAGGGAGAGATGGGTGGGGAGGACGGAGGGAGAGATGGGTGGGGAGGACGGAGGGAGAGATGGGTGGGGAGGACGGAGGGAGAGATGGGTGGGGAGGACGGAGGGAGAGATGGGTGGGGAGGACGGAGGGAGAGATGGGTGGGGAGGACGGAGGGAGAGATGGGTGGGGAGGACGGAGGGAGAGATGGGTGGGGAGGACGGAGGGTGAGATGGGTGGGGAGGACGGAGGGTGAGATGGGTGGGGAGGACGGAGGGAGAGATGGGTGGGGAGGACGGAGGGAGAGATGGGTGGGGAGGACGGAGGGTGAGATGGGTGGGGAGGACGGAGGGTGAGATGGGTGGGGAGGACGGAGGGTGAGATGGGTGGGGAGGACGGAGGGTGAGATGGGTGGGGAGGACGGAGGGTGAGATGGGTGGGGAGGACGGAGGGAGAGATGGGTGGGGAGGACGGAGGGTGAGATGGGTGGGGAGGACGGAGGGTGAGATGGGTGGGGAGGACGGAGGGTGAGATGGGTGGGGAGGACGGAGGGAGAGATGGGTGGGGAGGACGGAGGGTGAGATGGGTGGGGAGGACGGAGGGAGAGATGGGTGGGGAGGACGGAGGGAGAGATGGGTGGGGAGGACGGAGGGTGAGATGGGTGGGGAGGACGGAGGGAGAGATGGGTGGGGAGGACGGAGGGAGAGATGGGTGGGGAGGACGGAGGGAGAGATGGGTGGGGAGGACGGAGGGAGAGATGGGTGGGGAGGACGGAGGGTGAGATGGGTGGGGAGGACGGAGGGAGAGATGGGTGGGGAGGACGGAGGGTGAGATGGGTGGGGAGGACGGAGGGTGAGATGGGTGGGGAGGACGGAGGGAGAGATGGGTGGGGAGGACGGAGGGAGAGATGGGTGGGGAGGACGGAGGGAGAGATGGGTGGGGAGGACGGAGGGAGAGATGGGTGGGGAGGACGGAGGGAGAGATGGGTGGGGAGGACGGAGGGTGAGATGGGTGGGGAGGACGGAGGGTGAGATGGGTGGGGAGGACGGAGGGAGAGATGGGTGGGGAGGACGGAGGGAGAGATGGGTGGGGAGGACGGAGGGAGAGATGGGTGGGGAGGACGGAGGGTGAGATGGGTGGGGAGGATGGAGGGTGAGATGGGTGGGGAGGATGGAGGGTGAGATGGGTGGGGAGGATGGAGGGAGAGATGGGTGGGGAGGATGGAGGGAGAGATGGGTGGGGAGGATGGAGGGTGAGATGGGTGGGGAGGATGGAGGGTGAGATGGGTGGGGAGGACGGAGGGTGAGATGGGTGGGGAGGACGGAGGGTGAGATGGGTGGGGAGGATGGAGGGAGAGATGGGTGGGGAGGATGGAGGGTGAGATGGGTGGGGAGGATGGAGGGAGAGATGGGCGGGGAGGATGGAGGGAGAGATGGGCGGGGAGGATGGAGGGAGAGATGGGTGGGGAGGATGGAGGGTGAGATGGGTGGGGAGGATGGAGGGAGAGATGGGTGGGGAGGATGGAGGGTGAGATGGGTGGGGAGGATGGAGGGAGAGATGGGTGGGGAGGATGGAGGGAGAGATAGGTGGGGAGGATGGAGGGTGAGATGGGTGGGGAGGATGGAGGGTGAGATGGGTGGGGAGGATGGAGGGAGAGATGGGTGGGGAGGATGGAGGGTGAGATGGGTGGGGAGGATGGAGGGAGAGATGGGTGGGGAGGATGGAGGGAGAGATGGGTGGGGAGGATGGAGGGTGAGATGGGTGGGGAGGATGGAGGGTGAGATGGGTGGGGAGGATGGAGGGTGAGATGGGTGGGGAGGATGGAGGGTGAGATGGGTGGGGAGGATGGAGGGTGAGATGGGTGGGGAGGATGGAGGGTGAGATGGGTGGGGAGGATGGAGGGAGAGATGGGCGGGGAGGATGGAGGGAGAGATGGGCGGGGAGGATGGAGGGAGAGATGGGTGGGGAGGATGGAGGGTGAGATGGGTGGGGAGGATGGAGGGAGAGATGGGTGGGGAGGATGGAGGGAGAGATGGGTGGGGAGGATGGAGGGAGAGATAGGTGGGGAGGATGGAGGGTGAGATGGGTGGGGAGGATGGAGGGTGAGATGGGTGGGGAGGATGGAGGGAGAGATGGGTGGGGAGGATGGAGGGAGAGATGGGTGGGGAGGATGGAGGGTGAGATGGGTGGGGAGGATGGAGGGAGAGATGGGTGGGGAGGATGGAGGGTGAGATGGGTGGGGAGGATGGAGGGAGAGATGGGTGGGGAGGACGGAGGGTGAGATGAATAGTTCATTATCGGGTGTAGGGATTAGAGGGGAAAGTAGAAAGTGAAGTATTATAGAGGTGAAAGTAGAAACACACACAAACATTGTTTACTGTGACTATGTATGCAGTCACCTTCCGGCCCAATTTATTTTCTGCACTCTTAGGGATCCACACGCTGGCAGTGTGCTACAGATATATAGTGTTAGCAAGGCACTCATGGATCACAGAAGGGAGGGGCTGGTGCTCCTCTAAATTACTTAAAGGGAACCTGTCAGCAGAAATGTCCCCTAAAACCTCACAGATTCCCCCTCTGCAGCTCCTGGGCTGCATTCTATAAAGGTCCCTGTTATGATTGTGCCCACTTTCTGACCGAAAAAAAGTGTTTATAAAGTTGTACCTTTTTGGCTTCTGATTCTGTAAATCCGTCACGGGGGCGGGCTGCCTGATGGCCGTTATTCTGCCCCCTGGTCCTGTATGCCGCCCCCATCGCTGATTTCAATACTTCTGGACGCCGCCCACTGCTCCAGCCATCCCCGCGCATGCCCAGTGCCCATCTCTCGGGGATGAGCACTGTGCCCAGCGTCACGTGCACGCAGGGTTAAGATTATGGGCGGTGCTGTGATGTTTATTCCTAAGCAACCGCCCATAATCGCGGGACCGCGCTTTCGGTGTAGTCACTGCTCCGCGCTCTTCCCATCTATTTCCTGCCTCGGGGCAAGATGGGAAGGAGGCGAAGTGAGGTCAGCAGCAGCGCGCTTGCGCAGAAAGAAGCAGGCCGAGGGGGGAAAGCGCGGTCCCGCGATTATGGGCGGTTGCTTAGGAATAAACATCACAGCACCGCCCATAATCTTAACCCTGCGTGCACGTCACCAGCGGTGACGCTGGGCACAGTGCTCATCCCCGAGAGATGGGCACTGGGCATGCGCGGGGATGGCTGGAGCAGTGGGCGGCGTCCAGAAGTATTGAAATCAGCGATGGGGGCGGCATACAGGACCAGGGGGCAGAATAACGGCCATCAGGCAGCCCGCCCCCGTGACGGATTTACAGAATCAGAAGCCAAAAAGGTACAACTTTATAAACACTTTTTTTCGGTCAGAAAGTGGGCACAATCATAACAGGGACCTTTATAGAATGCAGCCCAGGAGCTGCAGAGGGGGAATCTGTGAGGTTTTAGGGGACATTTCTGCTGACAGGTTCCCTTTAAATCTAAGCTGAACCCAGCTGTTGGAGACCATAGGCAGAGATAACAGGGGGTCATAAAGAAAAGTGAGAATGGGGGTTCATGGAGTGGTCACTTACAGACATACCAATTGCACAGAAAGCAGGATGGAGGAAGATGGCGGTGGTATTGTGTCCCTGGCTTGTAAGAAGCCTCGGAGCCGTCCTCACACGTCCTGCACCGCACACAATACTGGATGTAGCAGAGTCTGATGCGCGGCGCTCATCACTGCAGCAATAATCTGGGGGCAGCGCAGGAGTCTGTATGACCGACCTGTGATTATCATCGCTGTCCTGTTATGGGGGAAATGTTCTGTAAGGCTAAGTTCACACATCCTGTGTTTTCAATCCGTCAGGTCCGTCAGCAACGGATCAGTCATTTTCAAGATGTCAACTGATGCAACTGATGTGTTTTTCACAGGATTCCTTTCACAGGAATCCTGTGAAAAAACGGATCAGTTGCGTCCGTTACATCCGCTGTGCGTCCGTTTTTTGACGGATCAGTCATGATCCGTCTGTGTTTGGGACAGCCCAGTGGGCGTGCCAAGCATGCTGGGCATGCTCAGTAGAGCATGACGGAATCCTGCGCTGGATTCCGTTGTAAGACGGATTACGACGGAATCCAGCACCATAGACATGCATTACAAGCTTGACGGATGGCGACGGATTCCTGCGCGGCGCGTTAATTTTGATGGCCCGAAAAACGTTACATTCTGCGTTGCTCCCCGCTCAGCGGTCAGTCAAAAACGACGGACCGCGACGCAGCGGATGCAACGCAGGGTCATCAGTCGCAATCCGTCACTAATAGAAGTCTATGGGGAAATACAGGATTCCTGCAAAATATTTTGCAGGATTCCGTAATTCCTCAAGGCTACGGATTGTGACTGATGCAAAACACAGGATGTGTGAACTTAGCCTAACACTCACAATTGTTCCTGTGCTCTGTGAGATCCGTACATACACCGCACTGCGCGCTCAGGCGGCTGCCATTGTCTGCAGATTGTGGTGACTGTAACTCATCATTTACACCGGCTCCAGACGCCGAGATCAGAAAGTGTCCGGGGAAATACTCTGCCCCTGATTTCTGGATAAGATGTCTAGAAAAAACTGAAAGGTAAATTGTCACACCTGAGTGATCTGTGGATGAAAAGCTTATAACACGGGGTGTACTCATTTCTGCTGAGCACTGTGTATGTAGGGGTGTACTCATTTCTGCTGAGCACTGTGTATGTAGGGGGTGTACTCATTTCTGCTGAGCACTATGTAGGGGGTGTACTCATTTATGCTCAGCACTGTGTATGTAGGGGGTGTACTCATTTCTGCTGAGCACTAAGTATGTAGGGGGTGTACTCATTTATGCTCAGCACTGTGTGTGTAAGGGGTGTACTCATTTCTGCTTCGCACTGTGTATGTAGGGGGGTGTACTCATTTATGCTGAGCACTGTGTGTGTAGGGGCTGTACTCATTTCTGCTTCGCACTGTGTGTGTAGGGGGTGTACTCATTTATGCTCAGCACTGTGTGTGTAGGGGGTGTACTCATTTCTGCTGAGCACTGTGTGTGTAGGGGCTGTACTCATTTCTGCTTCGCACTGTGTATGTAGGGGGTGTACTCATTTATGCTCAGCACTGTGTGTGTAGGGGGTGTACTCATTTATGCTCAGCACTGTGTGTGTAGGGGGTGTACTCATTTATGCTCAGCACTGTGTGTGTAGGGGGTGTACTCATTTATGCTCAGCACTGTGTGTGTGTAGGGGGTGTACTCATTTATGCTCAGCACTGTGTGTGTGTAGGGGGTGTACTCATTTATGCTCAGCACTGTGTGTGTGTAGGGGGTGTCCTCATTTATGCTCAGCACTGTGTGTGTGTGTAGGGGGTGTACTCATTTATGCTCAGCACTGTGTGTGTGTAGGGGGTGTACTCATTTATGCTCAGCACTGTGTGTGTGTAGGGGGTGTCCTCATTTATGCTCAGCACTGTGTGTGTGTGTAGGGGGTGTACTCATTTATGCTCAGCACTGTGTGTGTGTAGGGGGTGTACTCATTTATGCTCAGCACTGTGTGTGTGTAGGGGGTGTACTCATTTATGCTCAGCACTGTGTGTGTGTAGGGGGTGTACTCATTTATGCTCAGCACTGTGTGTGTGTAGGGGGTGTCCTCATTTATGCTCAGCACTGTGTGTGTGTAGGGGGTGTCCTCATTTATGCTCAGCACTGTGTGTGTGTAGGGGGTGTCCTCATTTATGCTCAGCACTGTGTGTGTGTGTAGGGGGTGTACTCATTTATGCTCAGCACTGTGTGTGTGTGTAGGGGGTGTACTCATTTATGCTCAGCACTGTGTGTGTGTAGGGGGTGTACTCATTTATGCTCAGCACTGTGTGTGTGTAGGGGGTGTACTCATTTATGCTCAGCACTGTGTGTGTGTGTAGGGGGTGTACTCATTTATGCTCAGCACTGTGTGTGTGTGTAGGGGGTGTACTCATTTATGCTCAGCACTGTGTGTGTGTAGGGGGTGTACTCATTTATGCTCAGCACTGTGTGTGTGTAGGGGGTGTACTCATTTATGCTCAGCACTGTGTGTGTGTAGGGGGTGTACTCATTTATGCTCAGCACTGTGTGTGTGTAGGGGGTGTACTCATTTATGCTCAGCACTGTGTGTGTGTAGGGGGTGTACTCATTTATGCTCAGCACTGTGTGTGTGTAGGGGGTGTACTCATTTATGCTCAGCACTGTGTGTGTGTAGGGGGTGTACTCATTTATGCTCAGCACTGTGTGTGTGTAGGGGGTGTACTCATTTATGCTCAGCACTGTGTGTGTGTAGGGGGTGTACTCATTTATGCTCAGCACTGTGTGTGTGTAGGGGGTGTACTCATTTATGCTCAGCACTGTGTGTGTAGGAGGTGTACTCATTTATGCTCAGCACTGTGTGTGTGTAGGGGGTGTACTCATTTATGCTCAGCACTGTGTGTGTGTGTAGGGGGTGTACTCATTTATGCTCAGCACTGTGTGTGTGTGTAGGGGGTGTACTCATTTATGCTCAGCATTGTGTGTGTGTAGGGGGTGTACTCATTTATGCTCAGCACTGTGTGTGTGTGTAGGGGGTGTACTCATTTATGCTCAGCACTGTGTGTGTGTAGGGGGTGTACTCATTTATGCTCAGCACTGTGTGTGTGTAGGGGGTGTACTCATTTATGCTCAGCACTGTGTGTGTGTAGGGGGTGTACTCATTTATGCTCAGCACTGTGTGTGTGTAGGGGGTGTACTCATTTATGCTCAGCACTGTGTGTGTGTGTGTATATAGACAGTTGTTCAGTTTCCACTTTCTCTCCAATGTTTGGAGCCGTTTGCCTCTCGCTAATTGGGACGATGGAAGGACACATCCCGCGGAGGCCACAGAGGGATCGCCGCCCTCCGCCTCTAGGGATCGCCGCCCTCCGCCTCTAGGGATCGCCGCCCTCCGCCTCTAGGGAGCGCCACCCCCCGCCTCTAGGGAGCGCTACCCCCTGCCTCTAGGGAGCGCACCCCCCCTCTAGGGAGAGCGCCCCCCCTCGCCTCTAGGGAGCGCACCCCCCCGCCTCTAGGGAGCGCTACCCCCCGCCTCTAGGGAGCGCTACCCCCCCGCCTCTAGGGAGCGCACCCCCCCCTCTAGGGAGAGCGCCCCCCCCTCGCCTCTAGGGAGCGCACCCCCCCGCCTCTAGGGAGCGCTACCCCCCGCCTCTAGGGAGCGCTACCCCCCGCCTCTAGAGAGCGCCCCCCCTCGCCTCTAGAGAGCGCACCCCCCCGCCTCTAGGGAGCGCTACCCCCCGCCTCTAGGGAGCGCTACCCCCCGCCTCTAGGGAGCGCTACCCCCCGCCTCTAGGGAGCGCCACCCCCCGCCTCTAGGGAGCGCCACCCCCCGCCTCTAGGGAGCGCCACCCCCCGCCTCTAGGGAGCGCCACCCCCCGCCTCTAGGGAGCGCCACCCCCCGCCTCTAGGGAGCGCACCCCCCCCCCTCTGGGGAGCGCCACAGCTCATTAGATTAGTTATCGCACAGTGTGGTCAGAGGAAAGTAATGACACCTCATCAGTGATGTCATCGCACAGGCGCTGTGATGTCATCGCTCACATCATGAATGACATTTGTGGTTGATTGCAGGGTCTGGTGCAGGAGCTGGAGACAGGTCACAATCTGTACAGTGTGAACACCGCCATCCGCAGCCTGTACAGCCTCACCCAGGAGGGGGCGCGACTCTGCCATCTGCTGGCCCAGGTGAGAACAACACACCCAGATAATGGAGCACATGTCACCTGCAGTCCTATGTAACTCCACAGATAACACAGTGATATCTCTGAGTACAGATAATGTAGTAGATGTCACCTGCAGTCCTATGTAACACCACAGATAACACAGTGATATCTCTGAGTACAGATAATGTAGTGGATGTCACCTGCAGTCCTATGTAACACCACAGATAACACAGTGATATCTCTGAGTACAGATAATGTAGTAGATGTCTCCTGCAGTCCTATGTAACACCACAGATAACAGTGATATCTCTCTGAGTGCAGATAATGTAGTAGATGTCTCCTGCAGTCCTATGTAACACCACAGATAACACAGTGATATCTCTGAGTACAGATAATGTAGTAGAGGTCACCTGCAGTCCTATGTAACACCACAGATAACACAGTGATATCTCTCTGAGTACAGATAATGTAGTAGATGACACCTGCAGTCCTATGTAACACCACAGATAACACAGTGATATCTCTGAGTACAGATAATGTAGTAGATGTCTCCTGCAGTCCTATGTAACACCACAGATAACACAGTGATATATCTGAGTACAGATAATGTAGTAGATGTCTCCTGCAGTCCTATGTAACACCACAGATAACACAGTGATATCTCTCTGAGTACAGATAATGTAGTAGATGTCACCTGCAGTCCTATGTAACACCACAGATAACACAGTGATATCTCTGAGTACAGATAATGTAGTAGATGTCTCCTGCAGTCCTATGTAACACCACAGATAACACAGTGATATCTCTGAGTACAGATAATGTAGTAGATGTCACCTGCAGTCCTATGTAACACCACAGATAACACAGTGATATATCTGAGTACAGATAATGTAGTAGATGTCTCCTGCAGTCCTATGTAACACCACAGATAACACAGTGATATCTCTCTGAGTACAGATAATGTAGTAGATGTCACCTGCAGTCCTATGTAACACCACAGATAACACAGTGATATCTCTGAGTACAGATAATGTAGTAGATGTCTCCTGCAGTCCTATGTAACACCACAGATAACACAGTGATATCTCTGAGTACAGATAATGTAGTAGATGTCACCTGCAGTCCTATGTAACACCACAGATAACACAGTGATCTCTCTGAGTACAGATAATGTAGTAGATGTCACCTGCAGTCCTATGTAACACCACAGATAACACAGTGATATCTCTGAGTACAGATAATGTAGTTGATGTCACCTGCAGTCCTATGTAACACCACAGATAACACAGTGATATCTCTGAGTACAGATAATGTAGATGTCACCTGCAGTCCTATGTAACACCACAGATAACACAGTGATATCTCTGAGTACAGATAATGTAGTAGATGTCACCTGCAGTCCTATGTAACACCACAGATAACACAGTGATCTCTCTGAGTACAGATAATGTAGTAGATGTCACCTGCAGTCCTATGTAACACCACAGATAACACAGTGAAATCTCTGAGTACAGATAATGTAGTTGATGTCACCTGCAGTCCTATGTAACACCACAGATAACACAGTGATATCTCTGAGTACAGATAATGTAGATGTCACCTGCAGTCCTATGTAACACCACAGATAACACAGTGATATCTCTGAGTACAGATAATGTAGTAGATGTCACCTGCAGTCCTATGTAACACCACAGATAACAGTGATCTCTCTGAGTACAGATAATGTAGTAGATGTCACCTGCAGTCCTATGTAACACCACAGATAACACAGTGATATCTCTGAGTACAGATAATGTAGTAGATGTCACCTGCAGTCCTATGTAACACCACAGATAACACAGTGATCTCTCTGAGTACAGATAATGTAGTAGATGTCACCTGCAGTCCTATGTAACACCACAGATAACACAGTGATATCTCTGAGTACAGATAATGTAGTAGATGTCACCTGCAGTCCTATGTAACACCACAGATAACACAGTGATCTCTCTGAGTACAGATAATGTAGTAGATGTCACCTGCAGTCCTATGTAACACCACAGATAACACAGTGAAATCTCTGAGTACAGATAATGTAGTTGATGTCACCTGCAGTCCTATGTAACACCACAGATAACACAGTGATATCTCTGAGTACAGATAATGTAGATGTCACCTGCAGTCCTATGTAACACCACAGATAACACAGTGATATCTCTGAGTACAGATAATGTAGTAGATGTCACCTGCAGTCCTATGTAACACCACAGATAACAGTGATCTCTCTGAGTACAGATAATGTAGTAGATGTCACCTGCAGTCCTATGTAACACCACAGATAACACAGTGATATCTCTGAGTACAGATAATGTAGTAGATGTCACCTGCAGTCCTATGTAACACCACAGATAACACAGTGATATCTCTGAGTACAGATAATGTAGTAGATGTCACCTGCAGTCCTATGTAACACCACAGATAACACAGTGATCTCTCTGAGTACAGATAATGTAGTAGATGTCACCTGCAGTCCTATGTAACACCACAGATAACACAGTGATCTCTCTGAGTACAGATAATGTAGTAGATGTCACCTGCAGTCCTATGTAACACCACAGATAACACAGTGATATCTCTGAGTACAGATAATGCAGTAGATGTCACCTGCAGTCCTATGTAACACCACAGATAACACAGTGATCTCTCTGAGTACAGATAATGTAGTAGATGTCACCTGCAGTCCTATGTAACACCACAGATAACACAGTGATATCTCTGAGTACAGATAATGTAGTAGATGTCACCTGCAGTCCTATGTAACACCACAGATAACACAGTGATATCTCTCTGAGTACAGATAATGTAGTAGAGGTCACCTGCAGTCCTATGTAACACCACAGATAACACAGTGATATCTCTGAGTACAGATAATGTAGTAGATGTCACCTGCAGTCCTATGTAACACCACAGATAACACAGTGATATCTCTGAGTACAGATAATGTAGTAGATGTCACCTGCAGTCCTATGTAACACCACAGATAACAGTGATATCTCTGAGTACAGATAATGCAGTAGATGTCACCTGCAGTCCTATGTAACACCACAGATAACACAGTGATATCTCTGAGTACAGATAATGTAGTAGAGGTCACCTGCAGTCCTATGTAACACCACAGATAACACAGTGATATCTCTCTGAGTACAGATAATGTAGTAGATGTCACCTGCAGTCCTATGTAACACCACAGATAACACAGTGATATCTGAGTACAGATAATGCAGTAGATGTCACCTGCAGTCCTATGTAACACCACAGATAACACAGTGATATCTCTGAGTACAGATAATGCAGTAGATGTCACCTGCAGTCCTATGTAACACCACAGATAACACAGTGATATCTCTGAGTACAGATAATGCAGTAGATGTCACCTGCAGTCCTATGTAACACCACAGATAACACAGTGATATCTCTGAGTACAGATAATGTAGTAGATGTCACCTGCAGTCCTATGTAACACCACAGATAACACAGTGATATCTCTGAGTACAGATAATGCAGTAGATGTCACCTGCAGTCCTATGTAACACCACAGATAACACAGTGATATCTCTCTGAGTACAGATAATGTAGTAGAGGTCACCTGCAGTCCTATGTAACTCCACAGATAACACAGTGATATCTCTGAGTACAGATAATGTAGTAGAGGTCACCTGCAGTCCTATGTAACTCCACAGATAACAGTGATATCTCTGAGTACAGATAATGTAGTAGATGTCACCTGCAGTCCTATGTAACACCACAGATAACACAGTGATATCTGAGTACAGATAATGTAGTAGATGTCACCTGCAGTCCTATGTAACTCCACAGATAACACAGTGATATCTGAGTACAGATAATGTAGTAGATGTCACCTGCAGTCCTATGTAACTCCACAGATAACACAGTGATATCTGAGTACAGATAATGTAGTAGATGTCACCTGCAGTCCTATGTAACTCCACAGATAACACAGTGATATCTCTGAGTACAGATAATGTAGTAGAGGTCACCTGCAGTCCTATGTAACACCACAGATAACAGTGATATCTCTGAGTACAGATAATGCAGTAGATGTCACCTGCAGTCCTATGTAACACCACAGATAACACAGTGATATCTCTGAGTACAGATAATGTAGTAGATGTCACCTGCAGTCCTATGTAACACCACAGATAACACAGTGATATCTCTGAGTACAGATAATGTAGTAGATGTCACCTGCAGTCCTATGTAACACCACAGATAACACAGTGATATCTCTGAGTACAGATAATGTAGCAGATGTCACCTGCAGTCCTATGTAACACCACAGATAACACAGTGATATCTCTCTGAGTACAGATAATGTAGTAGATGTCACCTGCAGTCCTATGTAACACCACAGATAACACAGTGATATCTCTGAGTACAGATAATGTAGTAGATGTCACCTGCAGTCCTATGTAACACCACAGATAACACAGTGATATCTCTGAGTACAGATAATGTAGTAGATGTCACCTGCAGTCCTATGTAACACCACAGATAACACAGTGATATCTCTGAGTACAGATAATGTAGTAGATGTCACCTGCAGTCCTATGTAACACCACAGATAACACAGTGATATCTCTGAGTACAGATAATGTAGTAAATGTCACCTGCAGTCCTATGTAACACCACAGATAACACAGTGATATCTCTGAGTACAGATAATGTAGTAGATGTCACCTGCAGTCCTATGTAACACCACAGATAACACAGTGATATCTCTGAGTACAGATAATGTAGTAGATGTCACCTGCAGTCCTATGTAACACCACAGATAACACAGTGATATCTCTGAGTACAGATAATGCAGTAGATGTCACCTGCAGTCCTATGTAACACCACAGATAACACAGTGATATCTGAGTACAGATAATGCAGTAGATGTCACCTGCAGTCCTATGTAACACCACAGATAACACAGTGATATCTCTGAGTACAGATAATGCAGTAGATGTCACCTGCAGTCCTATGTAACACCACAGATAACACAGTGATCTCTCTGAGTACAGATAATGTAGTAGATGTCACCTGCAGTCCTATGTAACACCACAGATAACACAGTGATATCTCTGAGTACAGATAATGTAGTAGATGTCACCTGCAGTCCTATGTAACACCACAGATAACACAGTGATATCTCTGAGCACAGATAATGTAGTAGATGTCACCTGCAGTCCTATGTAACACCACAGATAATACAGTGATATCTCTGAGTACAGATAATGTAGTAGATGTCACCTGCAGTCCTATGTAACACCACAGATAACAGTGATATCTCTGAGTACAGATAATGCAGTAGATGTCACCTGCAGTCCTATGTAACACCACAGATAACAGTGATATCTCTGAGTACAGATAATGCAGTAGATGTCACCTGCAGTCCTATGTAACACCACAGATAACACAGTGATCTCTCTGAGTACAGATAATGTAGTAGATGTCACCTGCAGTCCTATGTAACACCACAGATAACACAGTGATATCTCTGAGTACAGATAATGTAGTAGATGTCACCTGCAGTCCTATGTAACACCACAGATAACACAGTGATCTCTCTGAGTACAGATAATGTAGTAGATGTCACCTGCAGTCCTATGTAACACCACAGATAACACAGTGATATCTCTGAGTACAGATAATGTAGTAGTCACCTGCAGTCCTCTGTATGCCCCTCCTGTCAGTGCAGGTGTCTCCTCAGTCCTCTGTATGCCCCTCCTGTCAGTGCAGGTGTCTCCTCAGTCCTCTGTATGCCCCTCCTGTCAGTGCAGGTGTCTCCTCAGTCCTCTGTATGCCCCTCCTGTCAGTGCAGGTGTCTCCTCAGTCCTCTGTATGCCCCTCCTGTCAGTGCAGGTGTCTCCTCAGTCCTCTGTATGCCCCTCCTGTCAGTGCAGGTGTCTCCTCAGTCCTCTGTATGCCCCTCCTGTCAGTGCAGGTGTCTCCTCAGTCCTCTGTATGCCCCTCCTGTCAGTGCAGGTGTCTCCTCAGTCCTCTGTATGCCCCTCCTGTCAGTGCAGGTGTCTCCTCAGTCCTCTGTATGCCCCTCCTGTCAGTGCAGGTGTCTCCTTAGTCCTCCTGTATGCCCCTCCTGTCAGTGCAGGTGTCTCCTCAGTCCTCTGTATGCCCCTCCTGTCAGTGTAGGTGTCTCCTCAGTCCTCTGTATGCCCCTCCTGTCAGTGCAGGTGTCTCCTCAGTCCTCTGTATGCCCCTCCTGTCAGTGTAGGTGTCTCCTCAGTCCTCTGTATGCCCCTCCTGTCAGTGCAGGTGTCTCCTCAGTCCTCTGTATGCCCCTCCTGTCAGTGCAGGTGTCTCCTCAGTCCTCTGTATGCCCCTCCTGTCAGTGCAGGTGTCTCCTCAGTCCTCTGTATGCCCCTCCTGTCAGTGCAGGTGTCTCCTCAGTCCTCTGTATGCCCCTCCTGTCAGTGCAGGTGTCTCCTCAGTATGCCCCTCCTGTCAGTGCAGGTGTCTCCTTAGTCCTCCTGTATGCCCCTCCTGTCAGTGCAGGTGTCTCCTCAGTCCTCTGTATGCCCCTCCTGTCAGTGTAGGTGTCTCCTCAGTCCTCTGTATGCCCCTCCTGTCAGTGCAGGTGTCTCCTCAGTCCTCTGTATGCCCCTCCTGTCAGTGCAGGTGTCTCCTCAGTCCTCTGTATGCCCCTCCTGTCAGTGTAGGTGTCTCCTCAGTCCTCTGTATGCCCCTCCTGTCAGTGCAGGTGTCTCCTCAGTCCTCTGTATGCCCCTCCTGTCAGTGCAGGTGTCTCCTCAGTCCTCTGTATGCCCCTCCTGTCAGTGCAGGTGTCTCCTCAGTCCTCTGTATGCCCCTCCTGTCAGTGCAGGTGTCTCCTCAGTCCTCTGTATGCCCCTCCTGTCAGTGCAGGTGTCTCCTCAGTCCTCTGTATGCCCCTCCTGTCAGTGCAGGTGTCTCCTCAGTCCTCTGTATGCCCCTCCTGTCAGTGCAGGTGTCTCCTTAGTCCTCCTGTATGCCCCTCCTGTCAGTGCAGGTGTCTCCTCAGTCCTCTGTATGCCCCTCCTGTCAGTGTAGGTGTCTCCTCAGTCCTCTGTATGCCCCTCCTGTCAGTGCAGGTGTCTCCTCAGTCCTCTGTATGCCCCTCCTGTCAGTGCAGGTGTCTCCTCAGTCCTCTGTATGCCCCTCCTGTCAGTGTAGGTGTCTCCTCAGTCCTCTGTATGCCCCTCCTGTCAGTGCAGGTGTCTCCTCAGTCCTCTGTATGCCCCTCCTGTCAGTGCAGGTGTCTCCTCAGTCCTCTGTATGCCCCTCCTGTCAGTGCAGGTGTCTCCTCAGTCCTCTGTATGCCCCTCCTGTCAGTGCAGGTGTCTCCTCAGTCCTCTGTATGCCCCTCCTGTCAGTGCAGGTGTCTCCTCAGTCCTCTGTATGCCCCTCCTGTCAGTACAGAGTCTTGTCATCTTAGCATTACAGGCTGGAGCCACTATCACGTCAGCAGTTTATATGTTGTCCTCCTTTTTATTAATGCCAGCAATTAGCGTTTTACGTGAGAACTGCTCCATAATTAGGCAGCGACGTCTCGGCTCCGAGAAGAATTCAATTAATACATTTCCCTTTTTGACTTTTCATCACTTTTAATTAAGATGATATTTATAAATGCTAAAAGTCACTGGTGTAAATAATCGGAGGGCGCCCACATCACCCCAGCGCGAAACCGTCTGCAGGAAACCGGCCGCTACAAATGTACCCAAAACTGAAGAGTGACTGCATGAATAGAAGAAAGACACAAAGTGAGCGGCTGCAAAATCACCACCAGATGTGAGGGGCAACTGAGCAAAATCCATTCCACAGGGGCCGTATTATAGCATTTATATGCTTGTATATAGGAGCAGTATTATAGTAGTTATATTCTTGTACAGAGGGGGCGGTATTATAGTGGTTATAGTCTTGTACATAGGAGCAGTATTATAGTAGTTATATTCTTGTATATAGGGGGCAGTATTATAGTAGTTATATGCTTGTATATAGGGGCAGTATTATAGTAGTTATAGTCTTGTATATAGGGGGCAGTATTATAGTAGTTATATTCTTGTATATAGGGGCAGTATTATAGTAGTTATATTCTTGTATATAGGGGGCAGTATTATAGTAGTTATATTCTTGTATATAGGGGGCAGTATTATAGTAGTTATATTCTTGTATATAGGGGCAGTATTATAGTAGTTATATTCTTGTATATAGGGGGCAGTATTATAGTAGTTATAGTCTTGTACATAGGGGGCAGTATTATAGTAGTTATATTCTTGTATATAGGGGCAGTATTATAGTAGTTATATTCTTGTATATAGGGGCAGTATTATAGTAGTTATATTCTTGTATATAGGGGGCAGTATTATAGTAGTTATATTCTTGTATATAGGGGGCAGTATTATAGTAGTTATATTCTTGTATATAGGGGCAGTATTATAGTAGTTATATTCTTGTATATAGGGGGCAGTATTATAGTAGTTATAGTCTTGTACATAGGGGGCAGTATTATAGTAGTTATATTCTTGTATATAGGGGCAGTATTATAGTAGTTATATTCTTGTATATAGGGGCAGTATTATAGTAGTTATATTCTTGTATATAGGGGGCAGTATTATAGTAGTTATATGCTTGTATATAGGAGCAGTATTATAGTAGTTATATTCTTGTATATAGGGGCAGTATTATAGTAGTTATATTCTTGTATATAGGGGTCAGTATTATAGTAGTTATATGCTTGTATATAGGGGCTGTATTATAGCAGTTATATTCTTGTATATAGGAGCAGTATTATAGCAGTTATATTCTTGTATATAGGACCAGTATAATAGTAGTTATATTCTTGTATATAGGGGCAGTATTATAGTAGTTATATTCTTGTATATAGGAGCAGTATTATAGTAGTTATATGCTTGTATATAGGAGCAGTATTATAGCATTTATATGCTTGTATATAGGAGCAGTATTATAGTAGTTATATTCTTGTACATAGGGGCAGTATTATAGTAGCTATATTCTTGTACATAGGGGCAGTATTATAGTAGTTATATTCTTGTATATAGGGGGCAGTATTATAGCATTTATATGCTTGTATATAGGAGCAGTATTATAGTAGTTATATTCTTGTACATAGAGGCAGTATTATAGTAGTTATATTCTTGTACATAGAGGCAGTATTATAGTAGTTATATTCCTGTACATAGGGACAGTATTATAGTAGTTATATTCTTGTATATAGGGGAAGTATTATAGTAGTTATATTCTTGTACATAGGGGCAGTATTATAGTAGTTATATTCTTGTATATAGGGGCAGTATTATAGTAGTTATATTCTTGTATATAGGGGGCAGTATTATAGCATTTATATGCTTGTATATAGGAGCAGTATTATAGTAGTTATATTCTTGTACATAGAGGCAGTATTATAGTAGTTATATTCTTGTACATAGAGGCAGTATTATAGTAGTTATATTCCTGTACATAGAGGGACAGTATTATAGTAGTTATATTCTTGTATATAGGGGAAGTATTATAGTAGTTATATTCTTGTACATAGGGGCAGTATTATAGTAGTTATATTCTTGTATATAGGGGCAGTATTATAGTAGTTATATTCTTGTATATAGGGGAAGTATTATAGTAGTTATATTCTTGTATATAGGGGCAGTATTATAGTAGTTATATTCTTGTATATAGGGGAAGTATTATAGTAGTTATATTCTTGTATATAGGGGCAGTATTATAGTAGTTATATTCTTGTATATAGGGGCAGTATTATAGTAGTTATATTCTTGTATATAGGGGGCAGTATTATAGTAGTTATATTCTTGTACATAGGGGCAGTATTATAGTAGTTATATTCTTGTACATAGGGGCAGTATTATAGTAGTTATATTCCTGTACATAGGGGCAGTATTATAGTAGTTATATTCCTGTACATAGGGGCAGTATTATAGTAGTTATATTCTTGTACATAGGGGCAGTATTATAGTAGTTATATTCCTGTACATAGGGGCAGTATTATAGTAGTTATATTCTTGTACATAGGGGCAGTATTATAGTAGTTATATTCTTGTACATAGGGGCAGTATTATAGTAGTTATATTCTTGTACATAGGGGCAGTATTATAGTAGTTATATTCTTGTACATAGGGGCAGTATTATAGTAGTTATATTCTTGTATATAGCAGCAGTATTATAGCAGTTATATTCCTGTACATAGGAGCAGTATTATAGTAGTTATATTCTTGTACATAGGGGGCAGTATTATAGTAGTTATATTCTTGTACATAGGGGCAGTATTATAGTAGTTATATTCTTGTATATAGGGGCAGTATTATAGTAGTTATATTCTTGTACATAGGGGGCAGTATTATAGTAGTTATATTCTTGTATATAGCAGCAGTATTATAGTAGTTATATTCTTGTACATAGGGGGCAGTATTATAGTAGTTATATTCCTGTACATAGGGGCAGTATTATAGTAGTTATATTCTTGTACATAGGAGCAGTATTATAGTAGTTATATTCTTGTACATAGGGGGCAGTATTATAGTAGTTATATTCCTGTACATAGGGGCAGTATTATAGTAGTTATATTCTTGTATATAGGAGCAGTATTATAGTAGTTATATTCTTGTACATAGGAGCAGTATTATAGTAGTTATATTCTTGTACATAGGGGCAGTATTGTAGTAGTTATATTCTTGTATATAGGGGGCAGTATTATAGTAGTTATATTCTTGTATATAGGGGGCAGTATTATAGTAGTTATATTCTTGTACATAGGGGGCAGTATTATAGTAGTTCTATTCCTGTACATAGGGGGCAGTATTATAGTAGTTATATTCTTGTATATAGGAGCAGTATTATAGTAGTTATATTCTTGTACATAGGAGCAGTATTATAGTAGTTATATTCTTGTACATAGGGGCAGTATTGTAGTAGTTATATTCTTGTACATAGGGGCAGTATTGTAGTAGTTATATTCTTGTATATAGGGGGCAGTATTATAGTAGTTATATTCTTGTACATAGGGGGCAGTATTATAGTAGTTATATTCTTGTATATAGGGGCAGTATTATAGTAGTTATATTCTTGTACATAGGGGGCAGTATTATAGTAGTTATATTCCTGTATATAGGGGCAATTTTTATTAGAAAAAACAAACATAAATACATGAATAAGAAACAAAAACTCACATTAATACAGGCCACAAATCACTGAGGTTACACAGACACCGGCACTAAATATTCAGATCAAATACAGAAATAAATAACGAGTCCACACCTGTGCGGGGAATGAAGCATCAATGACACTCAGCAATCACCATACAATGTATAGAAGGAGCAGAGTGATACTCATCATCCCGAGTCAGGGACATTCTGTCCACCACCGGTGTCCATGGCAGACTCCACCTGAGGGTCTACAGAGAGGGGCCTCTGCTTTGGCGGGGGATGTTCTTCCTCTATGTCCCTGTCACATTCAAGTGTCCCCAATTCCCTCTCAAAATCATCATCATGGGACAAAGCCCCATACTTGTTGGACACGACCATCGCACCCACAGAGCTCTGGACCTTCTTACTCGCCCTGTCACGTGCAGCCTCAGGTCTACGGGAGGACGCGTCCTTCTTCTTCCTTTTATTCTGACTAATGGTCCAGTCATCAGACACAGATGCTGAAGGGGGGGCCACCTGAGACTGCCGGACCTGAGGGACGACCTCCATGTTCCCCCTCCTCACCCTCCTGCTCTGGTACTGGTATTAGCTGAGCGGACACCCGGGGGATATCGGAGTTGGGCAGTACCTCTCCTGATGGTAAAACCTCCTCCTGGGCCTCTGCCACCACCTCCTGAGCCTCCGCCACCACCTCCTGGGCCTCTGCCACCAACTCCTGAGCCTCCGCCACCTCCTCCTGAGCCTCTGCCACCACCTCCTGAGCCTCCACCTCCTGAGCCTCTGCCACCACCTCCTGAGCCTCTGCCAACACCTCCTGAGCCTCTGCCACCTCCTCCTGAGCCTCTGCCAACACCTCCTGAGCCTCTGCCAACACCTCCTGAGCCTCCGCCACCTCCTCCTGAGCCTCCGCCACCTCCTCCTGAGCCTCCGCCACCACCTCCTGAGCCTCCGCCACCACCTCCTGAGCCTCCGCCACCTCCTCCTGAGCCTCTGCCACCACCTCCTGAGCCTCTGCCACCACCTCCTGAGCCTCCGCCACCTCCTCCTGAGCCTCCGCCACCACCTCCTGAGCCTCCGCCACCACCTCCTGAGCCTCTGCCAACACCTCCTGAGCCTCCGCCACCTCCTCCTGAGCCTCCGCCACCTCCTCCTGAGCCTCCGCCACCTCCTCCTGAGCCTCCGCCACCTCCTCCTGAGCCTCCGCCACCACCTCCTGAGCCTCCGCCACCACCTCCGGAGCCTCTGCCACCACCTCCTGAGCCTCTGCCCCTGCCATCACATCCTCATCAGGGAACTCTCTGCAGATGTTGTGCCAGGCGTCTGGACAGTCCCTGTGAGGATGGCCCATCTTACCACAGAGGTTGCACCTGACGTCCCGGCAGTCTGCAGCGACATGACCGATGTCCCCACACAGGCTGCACTTCACCACGGTACAGGCATTGGCCAGATGACCAGTGTTACCACATTTGAAGCACTTTCGGGGCTGCCCGGGGTAGTAACATCTCCCCTTCTCCCTCCCAATGAAGAAGGAGTTGGGCAGGTGGGCAGTGATGTTATTATATTGCCTCAGCTTCACCTGTACCTTCCACCCCATAGTCCAGATACCGTCCTCATCTCTGACCTTGGTGAGTCCAGAGACGAGGTCACAATGCCTCCGGAGCCACACCTCGATGTCCTGTGGGGGAACGGCCTCATTCCAGAAGGTGACATTCACTGTGACAGTATCTGGCCTGGAAATAGGGACCAACAAAAACTCATTCCAGCCCTCAGTGTCCCTGAACTTGGGGTAATCGGCCCAGAACCTGTCCAGGGCAGACATGAGCTTAAAGCTGACGTCATAGCCCTGCCCGTCCTGCAGATTAGAGACCGCCAGGATCTCACGCGGCACAAACCCCATCTGGCGGCACAGCAGCTCCCTCACCACAAACCTGCGCTGCGGCAGATCCTCCTTGGGACCTATGTACTTAAAACGCACAACATTAATACGCTTGAAAGTCTGGCCGGTATACTGGGCGCCGGAGGTGAAGGATGGGGCGCCGCGGCTCCAGGCATTCCTGGGGGGCACCTGCCGGGACACCCTGGGCTGACGGACAGGACGAGGGTCTGTAGCAGGGGGGGCTGGCACACCTTGCGGGTTAGATAGCAAAGGGGGAAAATCACATATGTCATGCACATCAACATGAGCAGCATCATCATCATCACATTGTGCAATGTCCATCACAGACTGTGAATCCCCTCCAGCCCCCGACCCCACAGGCACAACAACACCATCCCCAGGCTGTGCACCGGCCTCCGCAGCACAGACAATCACACATGGAAGGCCCTGCTCCTGTGCGGGGCACTCTGGGACTTGTAGTGCCTCCACTGTCTGAGGTGTAAGCTCCTGTAGCTGCAGTTGTGTCCCATCCAGAAAACAGAATCTGGCCGCCTGTATCACCGGTCGCGTCTGCTGCTGGGGGGTCTCGTCCCGAGCGGCCTCTGACTGCACAGCAGGGGTCTCCACAGCACAGTCCTGCCTATGGGAGGCCAAACATTCCTGGGTCATATAGGTCTCCTTCAGGGGCCCCACACTCTCCAGCACAGTGTCCATGTCCTGCACCAGGGGCCCCATACTCTCCAGCACAGAGTCCATGTCCTGCACCAGGGGCCCCATACTCTCCAGCACAGAGTCCATGTCCTGCACCAGGGGCCCCATACTCTCCAGCACAGTGTCCATGTCCTGCACCAGGGCCCCCATACTCTCCAGCACAGAGTCCATGTCCTGCACCAGGGGCCCCATACTCTCCAGCACAGTGTCCATGTCCTGCACCAGGGCCCCCATACTCTCCAGCACAGAGTCCATGCCCTGCACCAGGGGCCCCATACTCTCCAGCACAGTGTCCATGTCCTGCACCAGAGGCCCCATACTCTCCAGCACAGTGTCCATGTCCTGCACCAGGGGCCCCACACTCTCCAGCACAGTGTCCATGTCCTGCACCAGGGGCCCCATACTCTCCAGCACAGAGTCCATGTCCTGCACCAGGGGCCCCATACTCTCCAGCACAGAGTCCATGTCCTGCACCAGAGGCCCCATACTCTCCAGCACAGAGTCCATGTCCTGCACCAGGGGCCCCATACTCTCCAGCACAGTGTCCATGTCCTGCACCAGAGGCCCCATACTCTCCAGCACAGTGTCCATGTCCTGCACCAGGGGCCCCACACTCTCCAGCACAGTGTCCATGTCCTGCACCAGGGGCCCCATACTCTCCAGCACAGAGTCCATGTCCTGCACCACACTCTCCAGCACAGAGTCCATGTCCTGCACCACACTCTCCAGCACAGAGTCCATGTCCTGCACCACACTCGCCAGCTCCAAACCCTTCTTGTTCAGTCTCTGGTCACACAGAGGTCAGGGCAGGATCTAAAGTGGCCTTCAGATTATAGAGACAGTCTATCTCCGCCTGCAGCATGCCTTTCATCGACTGTAACTCACCCAGTCTTCTGACTAGTCCAGGCATCTCATCCGCTAGCTGCGGCTCGGGCGCACGCCCCGTCTCCACAGCTTCAGGCTTGGCCACAGGTGCAGGGACCTTGAATACAGGCTTGTCAGAGGCCTCCACCACAGATGTCTGCATGGTGGTCTTGCTGGACCCAGGCACTGGGACTTGCTTACCACTGGCACCGGACTGCGACCTGGTGCGGCCTGAGCTCGCCATGCCGGACACCACATGCTGCTGCCGGAGATTTTCTTGCAGGGTCTGCTTCTCCAAAGATGTCCTCTGTCTGCGGCCGGAGAGCTGAGCTGCACAGCTGACGGTGATGGAGGCTGAGCTCCTGGCTGGAGCTGTGCACTGACCGGGGCTTCTCTGCAGGAATCACAACACTTAACACTTTGCTGCATTTCTTTAGGGACATATTCCGGCTTCTTTGCTGCACTTGGAGTTGGTTTTCCTCCCAAAACATTACACACCGATTCCTTACTTTCTCCTTTCCTGCTGGAGCTTTGTGCTATAGTCACAGGTCTCACAGCGACTCTGGGGGTGGTATTCCCAATGGAAGAGGCCTGGGAGCCGTGTCCCAGTGTAGGCCGGGAAGCCTGGGCCTTGCCTGGGGAGCTTCCCCGCCCAGGGGGGCCCCGCCCTGGGCTTGCTCCAGACATCAGGAGAACTGCTCACACACAACCTCACAGCTTGGGGGCAGTATTATAGTAGTTATATTCTTGTATATAGGGGCAGTATTATAGTAGTTATATTCTTGTACATAGGGGGCAGTATTATAGTAGTTATATTCTTGTACATAGGGGGCAGTATTATAGTAGTTATATTCTTGTACATAGGGGCAGTATTATAGTAGTTATATTCTTGTACATAGGGGCAGTATTATAGCAGTTATATTCTTGTACATAGGGGCAGTATTATAGTAGTTATATTCTTGTATATAGGGGCAGTATTATAGTAGTTATATTCTTGTACATAGGGGCAGTATTATAGTAGTTATATTCTTGTACATAGGGGCAGTATTATAGTAGTTATATTCTTGTACATAGGGGCAGTATTATAGTAGTTATATTCTTGTACATAGGGGCAGTATTCTAGTAGTTATATTCTTGTACATAGGGGCAGTATTCTAGTAGTTATATTCTTGTACATAGGGGCAGTATTATAGTAGTTATATTCTTGTACATAGGGGCAGTATTCTAGTAGTTATATTCTTGTACATAGGGGCAGTATTATAGTAGTTATATTCTTGTACATAGGGGCAGTATTATAGTAGATATATTCTTGTACATAGGGGCAGTATTATAGTAGTTATATTCTTGTACATAGGGGCAGTATTATAGTAGTTATATTCTTGTACATAGGGGCAGTATTATAGTAGTTATATTCTTGTACATAGGGGCAGTATTATAGTAGATATATTCTTGTACATAGGGGCAGTATTATAGTAGTTATATTCTTGTACATAGGGGCAGTATTATAGTAGTTATATTCTTGTACATAGGGGCAGTATTATAGTAGTTATATTCTTGTACATAGGGGCAGTATTATAGCAGTTATATTCCTGTATATAGGGGCAGTATTATAGTAGTTATATTCTTGTACATAGGGGCAGTATTATAGTAGTTATATTCTTGTACATAGGGGCAGTATTATAGTAGTTATATTCTTGTACATAGGGGCAGTATTATAGTAGTTATATTCTTGTACATAGGGGCAGTATTATAGTAGTTATATTCTTGTATATAGGGGCAGTATTATAGTAGTTATATTCTTGTACATAGGGGCAGTATTATAGTAGTTATATTCTTGTATATAGGGGCAGTATTATAGTAGCTATATTCTTGTACATAGGGGACAGTATTATAGTAGTTATATTCTTGTACATAGGGGCAGTATTATAGTAGATATATTCTTGTACATGGGGGCAGTATTATAGTAGTTATATTCTTGTACATGGGGGCAGTATTATAGTAGTTATATTCTTGTACATAGGGGCAGTATTATAGTAGTTATATTCTTGTATATAGGGGGCAGTATTATAGTAGTTATATTCTTGTATATAGGAGCAGTATTATAGTAGTTATATTCTTGTACATAGGAGCAGTATTATAGTAGTTATATTCTTGTACATAGGAGCAGTATTATAGTAGTTATATTCTTGTACATAGGGGGCAGTATTATAGTAGTTATATTCTTGTACATAGGGGCAGTATTATAGTAGTTATATTCTTGTATATAGGGGGCAGTATTATAGTAGTTATATTCTTGTACATAGGGGCAGTATTATAGTAGTTATATTCTTGTACATAGGAGCAGTATTATAGTAGTTATATTCTTGTATACAGGGGCAGTATTATAGTAGTTATATTCTTGTACATAGGGGCAGTATTATAGTAGTTATATTCTTGTATATAGGGGGCAGTATTATAGTAGTTATATTCTTGTATATAGGAGCAGTATTATAGTAGTTATATCCTTGTACATAGGAGCAGTATTATAGTAGTTATATTCTTGTACATATGGAGCAGTATTATAGTAGTTATATTCTTGTATATAGGGGCAGTATTATAGTAGTTATATTCTTGTACATAGGGGCAGTATTATAGTAGTTATATTCTTGTATATAGGGGGCAGTATTATAGTAGTTATATTCTTGTATATAGGGGGCAGTATTATAGTAGTTATATTCTTGTACATAGGGGCAGTATTATAGTAGTTATATTCTTGTATATAGGGGGCAGTATTATAGTAGTTATATTCTTGTATATAGGGGCAGTAATATTAGTTATATTCCTGTATACAGGGGCAGGTTAACCTATACTAGCCCTAAGGCTGGGGCTCCTGCACTCACACTCACACCCGGAGGTAGGGAGGTCCGGGCCCCCATCCTGGCTCTATCTCCTGTCCTCGTCCCTGATGGTAAGACACACCTCCACAAGAGGGAAAGGGGCAAGAGCAGAAGTGAACATACCCACTTATAAATAAAGACTAAAGGGTAAAAACAACAACTCGTACACACAAAAGGAGCCACTAAAAGTGCACAAGGGGAAACAACATAAAAGGGGGAAGTAAACAGACTACAGGGTAACTTCCATACCGTGACCAGCAGCACATCACAAACTGCTGCAGCCAAAAAGCAGAACCAGCTCCTTCCACCTCCAGGCCAAGCTCCCGAATGACTGAAAGTAACCAGCGCCCTCTGCTGGAAGCACAGGCAATGTAAAGGACCTGGGTGTCGTCTAAACCGGAAACACCTGACCAGGAGTCAGGAGCTGCTGGAAGGTGAACTGACATTAACCCTCTCCTCCCCAAAGGAAAGGGAATTCATAGTCCGCAGAGTCCCACAAGATAAAGTGACTCTGACCCAGAATCTGTCACTAAACTCTGCAACAGAGGCCAGACCGTGCCATACTGTGATTATATTGTGCCGATATCCACTTTACTTTATTTTCACTGTCTCCTTGTCTTTCGTCCTCAGGAGGGAGCGGTTGTCGCACTCTTTAAAATCTGCCGACAAGATGACTTTAAGTGCTTGTACCCGTCTGCTCTGAGGACGCTGGCCTCCGTCTGTTCCGTGGAGGAGGGGATCCATGAGCTGGAGGAGGTAGGCGTCTTGTGGCGGAGGGGATCCATGAGCTGGAGGAGGTTGGCGTCTTGTGGCGGAGGGGATCCATGAGCTGGAGGAGGTAGGCGTCTTGTGGCGGAGGGGATCCATGAGCTGGAGGAGGTAGGCGTCTTGTGGCGGAGGGGATCCATGAGCTGGAGGAGGTAGGCGTCTTGTGGCGGAGGGGATCCATGAGCTGGAGGAGGTAGGCGTCTTGTGGCGGAGGGGATCCATGAGCTGGAGGAGGTAGGCGTCTTGTGGCGGAGGGGATCCATGATCTGGAGGAGGTAGGCGTCTTGTGGCGGAGGGGATCCATGATCTGGAGGAGGTAGGCGTCTTGTGGCGGAGGGGATCCATGATCTGGAGCAGGTAGGCGTCTTGTGGCGGAGGGGATCCATGAGCTGGAGGAGGTAGGCGTCTTGTGGCGGAGGGGATCCATGAGCTGGAGGAGGTAGGCGTCTTGTGGCGGAGGGGATCCATGAGCTGGAGGAGGTAGGCGTCTTGTGGCGGAGGGGATCCATGAGCTGGAGGAGGTAGGCGTCTTGTGGCGGAGGGGATCCATGAGCTGGAGGAGGTAGGCGTCTTGTGGCGGAGGGGATCCATGAGCTGGAGGAGGTAGGCGTCTTGTGGCGGAGGGGTCTCTGTGTGACGTCTGTATGTGGAGGTTATGAAATCCTCTGTAGTTGTATGGGTGATGGAGCGCCCCTCGGTGGCCACTGATCGGGAGTGTCTCTGTCTTATATGATGTTTCCGGCCGATGGAGCTCCTGGCTGAGACGCTGCGTGGTTTATAGCAGCTCGGAGCACAATATGGAGGGTCTAAATCAACCGAAAAATATCCCCAGCGCTAATCTACGCTTCTAGTTCATTTTTTAACACCGGGAGGGTCTTCTGCATTTTGCCTTTTCCCCCTTAATGATGGACAGTGTGATTTGTGGACAATCGCACCTGCCATGTCCCCATAGACGGTGGAACCTGCGTCCTCCTGGAGGTAACAACATTAAAAAAGATGAGAAAAGACCATAATCCCCCCCTCCTCCGTGCCCCCCCCCCCGAAGGGGATGTGCCATCCTCCCCCCTCCGTGTCCCCCTTCCAGGTCCTGCCCCCCCCCCCTGCAGGGGATGTGCCATCCTCCCCCTCAGTGTCCCCCCTTACAGGTCTTGCCCCCCCCCGCAGGGGATGTGCCACCCTCCCCCCCTCCGTGTCCCCCCTTCCAGGTCTTGCCCCCCCCCCTGCAGGGGATGTGCCATCCTCCCCCCTCCGTGTCCCCCCCTCCAGGTCTTGCCCCCCCCCCTACAGGGGATGTGCCATCCTCCCCCCTCCGTGTCCCCCCTTCCAGGTCTTGCCCCCCCCCCCCCCCCGCAGGGGATGTGCCATCCTCCCCCCTCCGTGTCCCCCCTTCCAGGTCTTGCCCCCCCCCCTGCAGGGGATGTGCCATCCTCCCCCCTCCGTGTCCCCCCCTCCAGGTCTTGCCCCCCCCCCCTACAGGGGATGTGCCATCCTCCCCCCTCCGTGTCCCCCCTTCCAGGTCTTGCCCCCCCCGCAGGGGATGTGCCATCCTCCCCCCTCCATTTTCCCCCCTTCCAGGTCCTGCCCCCCTCCCACTCAGGGTCCTGCTCGCCCCACTGTCTCCGGGGGGACTCGGACGTGTGGTGGTGTATACTGGCAGCGGCTGGCCCCGCAGTGTTTGATGGTTTCCCGTCTCTGCACTTGCCTCACTGTTGTGTACTATAACCCCCGTCGTTCCTTCCTGTACCGCGTCCTGCGGGTGTTACTGCACCCGCCTCTCCCTCATCTCCCGCCTGTAGATGATGAATCTTTCAGCTTTCAGGATTTCTCTCCCGTTGCAGGTTTCTAAGTAAAGATCATGGCGCGACCGGAGCGCAATAATCAAATAACGGCCAATGGAAGGATTCGGAGCCTGTAAAGGTCACTGTGGGGTCCGCAGAGCGCGGCCTCAGATCCACGCGCTTCATATCCATCGCTCGGGACTCCCACACATCTCATATCTCCCCTGAACATCACCAGCCAGAGAGAAGCCGAAACACGGGGAAGATAATCCGAAATATCACACCCGACGATAACAAGAGAAAGCCACAAACCGGAGGCTGCGATACAAGCAGCGCGGAGGAGAGGCTGCAGATATAGGAGTCCGGAGGCCGCAGATATATCAATCCGGAGGCTGCGATACAAGCAGCGCGGAGGAGAGGCTACAGATATATGAATCCGGAGGCTGCGAAACAAGCAGCGCGGAGGAGAGGCTGCAGATATATGAATCCGGAGGCTGCGAAACAAGCAGCGCGGAGGAGAGGCTGCAGATACGAGTCCGGAGGCCGCAGATATATCAATCCGGAGGCTGCGATACAAGCAGCGCTGATCAGAGGCCGCAGATACGAGTCTGGAGGCCGCAGATATATCAATCCGGAGGCTGCAATACAAGCAGTGCGGAGCAGAGGCCGCAGATACGAGTCTGGAGGCCGCAGATATATCAATCCGGAGGCTGCGATACAAGCAGCGCGGAGGAGAGGCTGCAGATATAGGAGTCCGGAGGCCGCAGATATATCAATCCGGAGGCTGCGATACAAGCAGCGCGGAGGAGAGGCTGCAGATATATGAATCCGGAGGCTGCGAAACAAGCAGCGCGGAGGAGAGGCTGCAGATACGAGTCCGGAGGCCGCAGATATATCAATCCGGAGGCTGCGATACAAGCAGCGCTGATCAGAGGCCGCAGATACGAGTCTGGAGGCCGCAGATATATCAATCCGGAGGCTGCGATACAAGCAGTGCAGAGCAGAGGCCGCAGATACGAGTCTGGAGGCCGCAGATATATCAATCCGGAGGCTGCGATACAAGCAGCGCGGAGGAGAGGCTGCAGATATAGGAGTCCGGAGGCCGCAGATATATCAATCCGGAGGCTGCGATACAAGCAGCGCGGAGGAGAGGCTGCAGATATATCAATCCGGAGGCCGAGATACAATCAGCGCGGAGCAGAGGCCGCAGATATGAGTCCGGAGGCTGCGATACAATCAGCGCGGAGTAGAGGCCGCAAATATGAGTCCGGAGGCCGCAGATATATGAATCCAGAGGCTGAGATACAAGCAGCACGGAGCAGAGGCCGCAGATATATGAATCCGAAGGCTGAGATACAATCCGCGCGGAGCAGAGGCCGCAGATATGAGTCTGGAGGCTGCGATACAATCAGCGCGGAGTAGAGGCCGCAAATATGAGTCCGGAGGCCGCAGATATATGAATCCAGAGGCTGAGATACAAGCAGCACGGAGCAGAGGCCGCAGATATATGAATCCGGAGGCTGAGATACAATCCGCGCGGAGCAGAGGCCGCAGATATGAGTCTGGAGGCTGAGATACAATCAGTGCGGAGCAGAGGCCGCAGATATAGGAGTCCGGAGGCTGCGATACAAGCAGCGCGGAGCAGAGGCCGCGGATATATGAATCCGGAGGCTGAGATACAAGCAGCGCGGAGCAGAGGCCGCAGATATAGGAGTCCGGAGGCTGCAATACAAGCAGCGCGGAGCAGAGGCCGCAGATATAGGAGCCGATTGACACAGACCCCAGAGCTGAACTCCTGCCACCCGACACAGACTGAACATTCACTTATCGGGCGGCTCCTCTCTTCACTGCGCAGTAACTCCTCCCCCGAGGAGCCGATGAGGCACAGGCCAGACATGACTTATCGGGCAGCTCCTCTCTTCACTGCGCAGTAACTCCTCCCCCGAGGAGCCGATGAGGCACAGGCCAGACATGACTTATCGGGCGGCTCCTCTCTTCACTGCGCAGTAACTCCTCCCCCGAGGAGCCGATGAGGCACAGGCCAGACATGACTTATCGGGCGGCTCCTCTCCTCTGCTCGCAGTGTGAAATATCTTCAGATGAGACGTCGCCATGGTCCCTAATAATAAGAAAAACTCCAAAAAGGAGGAGTCGTAGCAAGTAAACATGAGGTGTCCATCCCGTGCTCAGATATATCAGCTCACCAGACAGTATCACACAGGAGAGGATTAGATACACAGCTCAGCAGACAGTATCACACAGGAGAGGATTAGATACACAGCTCAGCAGACAGTAACACACAGGAGAGGATTAGATACACAGCTCAGCAGACAGTATCACACAGGAGAGGATTAGATACACAGCTCAGCAGACAGTATCACACAGGAGAGGATTAGATACACAGCTCAGCAGACAGTATCACACAGGAGAGGATTAGATACACAGCTCAGCAGACAGTATCACATAGGAGAGGATTAGATACACAGCTCAGCAGACAGTATCACACAGGAGAGGATTAGATACACAGCTCAGCAGACAGTATCACACAGGAGAGGATTAGATACACGGCTCAGCAGACAGTATCACACAGGAGAGGATTAGATACACAGCTCAGCAGACAGTATCACACAGGAGAGGATTAGATACACAGCTGTGCAGACAGAATCACACAGGAGAGGATTAGATACACAGCTCAGCAGACAGTATCACACAGGAGAGGATTAGATACACAGCTCAGCAGACAGTATCACACAGGAGAGGATTAGATACACAGCTCAGCAGACAGTATCACACAGGAGAGGATTAGATACACAGCTCAGCAGACAGTATCACACAGGAGAGGATTAGATACACAGCTCAGCAGACAGTATCACACAGGAGAGGATTAGATACACAGCTCAGCAGACAGTATCACACAGGAGAGGATTAGATACACGGCTCAGCAGACAGTATCACACAGGAGAGGATTAGATACACAGCTCAGCAGACAGTATCACACAGGAGAGGATTAGATACACAGCTGTGCAGACAGAATCACACAGGAGAGGATTAGATACAGAGCTCATCAGACAGTATCACACTGGAGAGGATTAGATACACAGCTGTGCAGACAGAATCACACAGGAGAGGATTAGATACACAGCTCAGCAGACAGTATCACACAGGAGAAGATTAGATACACGGCTCAGTAGACTGTATCACACAGGATAGGATTAGATACACAGCTCATCAGACAGTATCACACAGGATAGGATTAGATACACAGCTCAGCAGACAGTATCACACAGGAAAGGATTAGATACACAGCTCATCAGACAGTATCACACAGGAGAGGATTAGATACACAGCTCAGCAGACAGTATCACACGAGAGGATTAGATACACAGCTCAGCAGACAGTATCACACAGGAGAGGATTAGATACACAGCTGTGCAGACAGAATCACACAGGAGAGGATTAGATACAGAGCTCATCAGACAGTATCACACTGGAGAGGATTAGATACACAGCTGTGCAGACAGAATCACACAGGAGAGGATTAGATACACAGCTTAGCAGACAGTATCACACGAGAGGATTAGATACACAGCTCAGCAGACAGTATCACACAGGAGAGGATTATATACACAGCTCAGCAGACAGTATCACACAGGATAGGATTAGATACACAGCTCAGCAGACAGTATCACACAGGAGAGGATTAGATACACAGCTCATCAGACAGTATCACACAGGAGAGGATTAGATACACAGCTCAGCAGGCAGTACCACACAGGAGAGGATTAGATACACGGCTCAGCAGACAGTATAACACAGGAGAGGATTAGATACACAGCTCAGCAGACAGTACCACACAGGAGAGGATTAGATACACAGCTCAGTAGACAGTATCACACAGGAGAGGATTAGATACACAGCTCAGCAGACAGTATCACACAGGAGAGGATTAGATACACAGCTCAGCAGACAGTATCACACAGGAGAGGATTAGATACACAGCTCAGCAGACAGTATCACACAGGAGAGGATTAGATACACGGCTCACCAGACAGTATCACACAGGAGAGGATTAGATACACGGCTCACCAGACAGTATCACACAGGAGAGGATTAGATACACAGCTCAGCAGACAGTATCACACAGGAGAGGATTAGATACACAGCTCAGCAGACAGTATCACACAGGATAGGATTAGATACACAGCTCAGCAGACAGTATCACACAGGAGAGGATTAGATACACAGCTCATCAGACAGTATCACACAGGAGAGGATTAGATACACAGCTCAGCAGACAGTATCACACAGGAGAGGATTAGATACACAGCTCAGCAGACAGTATCACACAGGAGAGGATTAGATACACAGCTCAGCAGACAGTATCACACAGGAGAGGATTAGATACACGGCTCACCAGACAGTATCACACAGGAGAGGATTAGATACACGGCTCACCAGACAGTATCACACAGGAGAGGATTAGATACACGGCTCACCAGACAGTATCACACAGGAGAGGATTAGATACACAGCTCACCAGACAGTATCACACAGGAGAGGATTAGATACACGGCTCACCAGACAGTATCACACAGGAGAGGATTAGATACACGGCTCAGCAGACAGTATCACACAGGAGAGGATTAGATACACGGCTCAGCAGACAGTATCACACAGGATAGGATTAGATACACGGCTCAGCAGACAGTATCACACAGGAGAGGATTAGATACACAGCTCAGCAGACAGTATCACACAGGAGAGGATTAGATACACAGCTCAGCAGACAGTATCACACAGGAGAGGATTAGATACACAGCTCAGCAGACAGTATCACACAGGATAAGATTAGATACACAGCTCAGCAGACAGTATCACACAGGAGAGGATTAGATACACAGCTCAGCAGACAGTATCACACAGGAGAGGATTAGATACACAGCTCAGCAGACAGTATCACACAGGAGAGGATTAGATACACAGCTCAGCAGACAGTATCACACAGGAGAGGATTAGATACACAGCTCAGCAGACAGTATCACACAGGAGAGGATTAGATACACGGCTCAGCAGACAGTATCACACAGGAGAGGATTAGATACACGGCTCAGCAGACAGTATCACACAGGAGAGGATTAGATACACGGCTCAGCAGACAGTATCACACAGGAGAGGATTAGATACACGGCTCAGCAGACAGTATCACACAGGAGAGGATTAGATACACGGTTCAGCAGACAGTATCACACAGGAGAGGATTAGATACACAGCTCAGCAGACAGTATCACACAGGATAGGATTAGATACACGGCTCAGCAGACAGTATCACACAGGAGAGGATTAGATACACAGCTCAGCAGACAGTATCACACAGGAGAGGATTAGATACACAGCTGTGCAGACAGAATCACACAGGAGAGGATTAGATACAGAGCTCATCAGACAGTATCACACTGGAGAGGATTAGATACACAGCTGTGCAGACAGAATCACACAGGAGAGGATTAGATACACAGCTCAGCAGACAGTATCACACAGGAGAAGATTAGATACACGGCTCAGTAGACTGTATCACACAGGATAGGATTAGATACACAGCTCATCAGACAGTATCACACAGGATAGGATTAGATACACAGCTCAGCAGACAGTATCACACAGGAAAGGATTAGATACACAGCTCATCAGACAGTATCACACAGGAGAGGATTAGATACACAGCTCAGCAGACAGTATCACACGAGAGGATTAGATACACAGCTCAGCAGACAGTATCACACAGGAGAGGATTAGATACACAGCTGTGCAGACAGAATCACACAGGAGAGGATTAGATACAGAGCTCATCAGACAGTATCACACTGGAGAGGATTAGATACACAGCTGTGCAGACAGAATCACACAGGAGAGGATTAGATACACAGCTTAGCAGACAGTATCACACGAGAGGATTAGATACACAGCTCAGCAGACAGTATCACACAGGAGAGGATTATATACACAGCTCAGCAGACAGTATCACACAGGATAGGATTAGATACACAGCTCAGCAGACAGTATCACACAGGAGAGGATTAGATACACAGCTCATCAGACAGTATCACACAGGAGAGGATTAGATACACAGCTCAGCAGGCAGTATCACACAGGAGAGGATTAGATACACAGCTCAGCAGACAGTATCACACAGGAGAGGATTAGATACACAGCTCAGCAGACAGTATCACACAGGAGAGGATTAGATACACGGCTCACCAGACAGTATCACACAGGAGAGGATTAGATACACGGCTCACCAGACAGTATCACACAGGAGAGGATTAGATACACAGCTCAGCAGACAGTATCACACAGGAGAGGATTAGATACACAGCTCAGCAGACAGTATCACACAGGATAGGATTAGATACACAGCTCAGCAGACAGTATCACACAGGAGAGGATTAGATACACAGCTCATCAGACAGTATCACACAGGAGAGGATTAGATACACAGCTCAGCAGACAGTATCACACAGGAGAGGATTAGATACACAGCTCAGCAGACAGTATCACACAGGAGAGGATTAGATACACAGCTCAGCAGACAGTATCACACAGGAGAGGATTAGATACACGGCTCAGCAGACAGTATCACACAGGATAGGATTAGATACACAGCTCAGCAGACAGTATCACACAGGAGACGATTAGATACACGGCTCAGCAGACAGTATCACACAGGAGAGGATTAGATACACGGCTCACCAGACAGTATCACACAGGAGAGGATTAGATACACGGCTCACCAGACAGTATCACACAGGAGAGGATTAGATACACAGCTCACCAGACAGTATCACACAGGAGAGGATTAGATACACGGCTCACCAGACAGTATCACACAGGAGAGGATTAGATACACGGCTCAGCAGACAGTATCACACAGGAGAGGATTAGATACACGGCTCAGCAGACAGTATCACACAGGATAGGATTAGATACACGGCTCAGCAGACAGTATCACACAGGAGAGGATTAGATACACAGCTCAGCAGACAGTATCACACAGGAGAGGATTAGATACACAGCTCAGCAGACAGTATCACACAGGAGAGGATTAGATACACAGCTCAGCAGACAGTATCACACAGGATAAGATTAGATACACAGCTCAGCAGACAGTATCACACAGGAGAGGATTAGATACACAGCTCAGCAGACAGTATCACACAGGAGAGGATTAGATACACAGCTCAGCAGACAGTATCACACAGGAGAGGATTAGATACACAGCTCAGCAGACAGTATCACACAGGAGAGGATTAGATACACAGCTCAGCAGACAGTATCACACAGGAGAGGATTAGATACACGGCTCAGCAGACAGTATCACACAGGAGAGGATTAGATACACGGCTCAGCAGACAGTATCACACAGGAGAGGATTAGATACACGGCTCAGCAGACAGTATCACACAGGAGAGGATTAGATACACGGCTCAGCAGACAGTATCACACAGGAGAGGATTAGATACACGGTTCAGCAGACAGTATCACACAGGAGAGGATTAGATACACAGCTCAGCAGACAGTATCACACAGGATAGGATTAGATACACAGCTCAGCAGACAGTATCACACAGGATAGGATTAGATACACAGCTCAGCAGACAGTATCACACAGGATAGGATTAGATACACAGCTCAGCAGACAGTATCACACAGGAGAGGATTAGATACACAGCTCAGCAGACAGTATCACACAGGAGAGGATTAGATACACAGCTCAGCAGACAGTATCACACAGGAGAGGATTAGATACACGGCTCAGCAGACAGTATCACACAGGATAGGATTAGATACACGGCTCAGCAGACAGTATCACACAGGAGAGGATTAGATACACGGCTCAGCAGACAGTACCACACAGGAGAGGATTAGATACACGGCTCAGCAGACAGTATCACACAGGAGAGGATTAGATACACAGCTCAGCAGACAGTATCACACAGGAGAGGATTAGATACACAGCTCAGCAGACAGTATCACACAGGAGAGGATTAGATACACAGCTCAGCAGACAGTATCACACAGGATAGGATTAGATACACGGCTCAGCAGACAGTATCACACAGGAGAGGATTAGATACACGGCTCATCAGACAGTATCACACAGGAGAGGATTAGATACACTGCTCAGCAGACAGTATCACTCAGGATAGGATTAGATACACAGCTCAGCAAACAGTATCACACAGGAGGATTAGATACACAGCTCAGCAGACAGTATCACATAGGAGAGGATTAGATACACGGCTCAGCAGACAGTATCACACAGGATAGAATTAGATACACAGCTCAGCAGACAGTATCACATAGGAGAGGATTAGATACACGGCTCAGCAGACAGTATCACACAGGATAGAATTAGATACACAGCTCAGCAGACAGTATCACACAGGAGAGGATTAGATACACAGCTCAGCAGACAGTATCATACATGCTGGAATTAGATACATGACCTGGTGGCACCCTTATTCAGATACCAGATTAGGTACAGACGTGTCTGATTTCGTGTCCGCGCGGTTTCTGCGTTTTCGGATTTGTTTGGTGGAAGCTTTAATCGTTTCTCACTCTCAGTGGAAAACTAATTCTCCTTGTCTGATAATTAGGAGGTGAATGAGCCCCGGGCGGCGGTGTTTACAGTGCGGAGCGCGGAGCGCAGCCGCCGGCGCTTCCTGACGACCATTGTGGTTGAAGGATATTAAAAAGTGAGCGCGGTGCTTGTTTCTGTGCCGTCGTCTCATATTCCGCAGCGTCTTCTATCAATAAGTAGCTTCCAGGTACAATATTAACGATACACCGCTCGCTACGTGTTTACTTGTGTCTGTGACGCGCTCGCTATATTTTCCTTACCGCCAATGTTAACTCTTCGTGTGCAGAGTCTATGGTAATAATGTATCACTGTGCTCAATCACCTCTTAAAGGGACCACATATTATTAGAATGGGAGGGTCAGGCACGGGTGTGAGCCCCACAATCAAGGTTCAGGAGCTTGTCTTAAAGTGACACTGCCCATAAATTAAAAAAAGGGAAGAGCATCTGATTGGCTCACAGCAGAGCTCTGACATCATAACAGCAAGACTCCGCCCACTGCACAGGTACAGAGATGATGAACAGCCTCAGAGAAAAGACCCGAAACCTGCAGTCACTGCTGGCGTCCACATCAGCCGCGAGGGAAGGGCATATAATATAATATAATAAATCTATCTATATGTGTGTGTGTGTATATATATATATATATATATATATATATATATATATATATTATATAATGTGTGTGTGTGCGCATGTATGTATGTATGTATGTATGTATCTATTTATGCATATATATATACACACACACACATATAGATATATATATATACATATATATATATAGATTATATATATATATAATATATGTGTGTGTGTGTATATATATATATATATATATATATATATATATATAAAATTGTATATACACACACATTTATATATATATATATAAATATATTTATTAGGAACCGTTTCATACTCGCGGACCACTCCTGCATATATATACACACACACACACATATATATGTATATATATATATATATATATATCAATATATTTATTAGGAACCGTTTCATACTCGCGGACCACTCCTGAATAATGTGGAGGGCCGCGTCTTGTTGGAAATAAAGGGCATGTGAATTCGGCTGTCGCTGTATCTGGGGAACACCTTGATTCATTACAATTTGGAGATTCTTATCTCCTGTGACTGTTCCATCAAAACATATTGGTCCTAAAACACCAAAACTTGAAATCCCCCATCATTGACACCGGGCTCATGTAGTGGTTGCTGTAATGTTACATGCATGTTATCATATGGCTGGTAATGTGGCCGATAATGTGACCGAAGCTTCGTCACTCCACAGAATATTATCTGAAATTACACCAACACTTTACACCATGTTTGATGAATCTCCCCTTCATCACCCTATCACACACACTGGCCACCTACTTTTGGACCCCCCTATATATATAGGGGTACACACTGACAGCTTGGGGCTCCTGTGCAAGAAATTGTGGTTGGATATAAAATGCCATGACTCCTGATAGAAAATAAGCCTTACCGTGTTCCATCGGAGGAGCTGATGGACGGGTCTCCTGGTCATATGTTGCTCCATCAGCGGTCATTTTATATCTAACAAGAGAGGATTATGTAATAAACAAAGGGCGCTGTGAATAACAAAAATAACCAGAATATGCTATATAATAGACTGTGCTATACATACAGTGCCTACAAGTAGTATTCAACCCCCTGCAGATTTAGCAGGTTACACATTCGGAATTAACTTGGCATTGTGACATTTGGACTGTAGATCAGCCTGGAAGTGTGAAATGCAGCAAATAAGAATGTTTTTTCTTTTTTTTTTTTGTTTTAAATTGTGAAAAGTTTATTCAGAGGGTCATTTATTATTCAACCCCTCAAACCACAAGAATTCTGTTTGGTTCCCCTAAAGTATTAAGAAGTATTTCAGGCACAAAGAACAATGAGCTTCACGTGTTTGGATTAATTATCTCTTTTTCCAGCCTTTTCTGACTAATTAAGACCCTCCCCAAACTTGTGAACAGCACTCATACTTGGTCAACATGGGAAAGACAAAGGAGCATTCCAAGGCCATCAGAGACAAGATCGTGGAGGGTCACAAGGCTGGCAAGGGGTACAAAACCCTTTCCAAGGAGTTGGGCCTACCTGTCTCCACTGTTGGGAGCATCATCCGGAAGTGGAAGGCTTATGGAACTACTGTTAGCCTTCCACGGCCTGGACAGCCTGTGAAAGATTCCACCCGTGCCGAGGCCATGCTTGTCCGAAGAGTCAAGGCTAACCCAAGGACAACAAGGAAGGAGCTCCGGGAAGATCTCATGGCAGTGGGGACATTGGTTTCAGTCAATACCATAAGTAACGTACTCCACCGCAATGGTCTCCGTTCCAGACGAGCCCGTAAGGTACCTTTACTTTCAAAGCGTCATGTCAAGGCTCGTCTACAGTTTGCTCATGATCACTTGGAGGACTCTGAGACAGACTGGTTCAAGGTTCTCTGGTCTGATGAGACCAAGTTCGAGATCTTTGGTGCCAACCACACACGTGACGTTTGGAGACTGGATGGCACTGCATACGACCCCAAGAATACCATCCCTACAGTCAAGCATGGTGGTGGCAGCATCATGCTGTGGGGCTGTTTCTCAGCCAAGGGGCCTGGCCATCTGGTCCGCATCCATGGGAAGATGGATAGCACGGCCTACCTGGAGATTTTGGCCAAGAACTTCCTCTCCTCCATCAAGGATCTTAAGATGGGTCGTCATTTCATCTTCCTACAAGACAACGACCTAAAGCACACAGCTAAGAAAACCAAGGCCTGGTTCAAGAGGGAAAAAATCAAGGTGTTGCAGTGGCCTAGTCAGTCTCCTGACCTTAACCCAATTGAAAACTTGTGGAAGGAGCTCAAGATTAAAGTCCACATGGACACCCAAAGAACCTAGATAACTTGGAGAAGATCTGCATGGAGGAGTGGGCCAAGATAACTCCAGAGACCTGTGCCGGCCTGATCAGGTCTTATAAAAGACGATTATTAGCTGTAATTGCAAACAAGGGTTATTCCACAAAATATTAAACCTAGGGGTTGAATAATAATTGACCCACACTTTTATGTTGAAAATTTATTAAAATTTAACTGAGCAACAAAACTTGTTGGTTTGTAAGATTTAAGCATCTGTTAATAAATCCTGCTCTTGTTTGAAGTTTGCAGGCTCTAACTTATTTGCATCTTATCAAACCTGCTAAATCTGCAGGGGGTTGAATACTACTTGTAGGCACTGTATAACGAGAGAGGACACTATATAATAAGGGACAGCGCCATACACAACTAGAGAGGACACTATATAATAAGGGACAGCGCTATACATAACTAGAGAGGACACTATATAATAAGGGACAGCGCCATACATAACGAGAGAGGACACTATATAATAAGGGACAGCGCCATACATAACTAGAGAGGACACTATATAATAAGGGACAGCGCCATACATAACTAGAGAGGACACTATATAATAAGGGACAGCGCCATACATAACTAGAGAGGACACTATATAATAAGGGACAGCGCCATACATAACTAGAGAGGACACTATATAATAAGGGACAGCGCCATACATAACTAGAGAGGACACTATATAATAAGGGACAGCGCCATACATAACTAGAGGACACTATATAATAAGGGACAGCGCCATACATAACTAGAGAGGACACTATATAATAAGGGACAGCGCTATACACAACTAGAGAGGACACTATATAATAAGGGACAGCGCCATACACAACTAGAGAGGACACTATATAATAAGGGACAGCGCCATACATAACTAGAGAGGATACCATATAATAAGGGACAGCGCCATACATAACTAGAGAGGATACCATATAATAAGGGACAGCGCCATACATAACTAGAGAGGACACTATATAATAAGGGACAGCGCCATACATAACTAGAGAGGACACTATATAATAAGGGACAGCGCCATACATAACTAGAGAGGACACTATATAATAAGGGACAGCGCCATACACAACTAGAGAGGACACTATATAATAAGTGACAGCGCCATACATAACTAGAGAGGACACTATATAATAAGGGACAGCGCCATACATAACTAGAGAGGACACTATATAATAAGGGACAGCGCCATACACAACTAGAGAGGACACTATATAATAAGGGACAGCACCATACACAACTAGAGAGGACACTATATAATAAGGGACAGCGCCATACACAACTAGAGAGGACACTATATAATAAGGGACAGCGCCATACACAACAAGAGAGGGCACTATATAATAAGGGACAGCGCCATACACAACTAGAGAGGACACCATATAATAAGGGACAGCGCCATACATAACTAGAGAGGACACCATATAATAAGGGACAGCGCCATACATAACTAGAGAGGACACTATATAATAAGGGACAGCGCCATACATAACTAGAGAGGACACTATATAATAAGGGACAGCGCCATACATAACTAGAGAGGACACTATATAATAAGGGACAGCGCCATACACAACTAGAGAGGACACTATATAATAAGGGACAGCGCCATACATAACTAGAGAGGACACTATATAATAAGGGACAGCGCCATACATAACTAGAGAGGACACTATATAATAAGGGACAGCGCCATACATAACTAGAGAGGACACTATATAATAAGGGACAGCGCCATACATAACTAGAGAGGACACTATATAATAAGGGACAGCGCCATACATAACTAGAGAGGACACTATATAATAAGGGACAGCGCCATACATAACTAGAGAGGACACTATATAATAAGGGACAGCGCCAAACATAACTAGAGAGGACACTATATAATAAGGGACAGCGCCATACATAACTAGAGAGGACACTATATAATAAGGGATAGCGCCATACACAACTAGAGAGGATACCATATAATAAGGGACAGCGCCATACATAACTAGAGAGGACACTATATAATAAGGGACAGCGCCATACATAACTAGAGAGGACACTATATAATAAGGGACAGCGCCATACATAACAAGAGAGGACACTATATAATAAGGGACAGCGTCATACACAACTAGAGAGGACACTATATAATAAGGGACAGCGTCATACACAACTAGAGAGGACACCATATAATAAGGGACAGCGCCATACATAACTAGAGAGGACACTATATAATAAGGGACAGCGCCATACATAACTAGAGAGGACACCATATAATAAGGGACAGCGCCATACATAACTAGAGAGGACACTATATAATAAGGGACAGCGCCATACATAACAAGAGAGGACACTATATAATAAGGGACAGCGTCATACACAACTAGAGAGGACACTATATAATAAGGGACAGCGCCATACATAACTAGAGAGGACACTATATAATAAGGGACAGCGCCATACATAACTAGAGAGGACACTATATAATAAGAGACAGCGCCATACACAACTAGAGAGGACACTATATAATAAGAGACAGCACTATACATAACTAGAGAGGACACTATATAATAAGGGACAGCGCTATAGATAACTAGAGAGGACACTATATAATAAGGGACAGTGCTATAGATAACTAGAGAGGACACTATATAATAAGGGACAGTGCTATAGATAACTAGAGAGGACACTATATAATAAGGGACAGTGCTATAGATAACTAGAGAGGACACTATATTATAAGGGACAGTGCTATAGATAACTAGAGAGGACACTATATAATAAGGGACAGTGCTATAGATAACTAGAGAGGACACTATATAATAAGGGACAGTGCTATAGATAACTAGAGAGGACACTGTATAATAAGGGACAGTGCTATACTTAACTGGTGAGGATGCAAATAAGGGACAGCGCCATACATAATAAAAGGGAAACCTATGTAATTAAGGAGGGCACTTTACATAGAGAGCACACAAAATACTAATGGACGGTGCTATACATAATAAGGCTACATTCGTGCATTGGTGTGCAGGGTCGGGGGTGCAGGGTCGGGGGTGCAGGGTCGGGGGTGCAGGGTCGGGGGTGCAGGGTCGGGGGTGCAGGGTCGGGGGTGCAGTGTCGGGGGTGCAGTGTCGGGGGTGCAGTGTCGGGGGTGCAGTGTCAGTGTGCTGCCTGACTTTTTTTTCTCGGACAGCGCACAGACCCATGGAGTATGTCCTATTCCTCATAATCGGATCAGAACAGCACATGCTCGGAGTCTCGCAGATCTGATTCCCGGATCCGTGGCTTTCACAGCCATGTGAATGGATCTATGACACTCTGGGAAACCGTGAGTCGTCTGATAGAAAAGTCTGGAACACGCGGACGTCTCACACGAATGTGACAATGTGGACTAAGTGATGTAACATAACAGCAATACTCCAAGGGATACAGCACAGAATGAAGATTTTCAGAAAGTTACTTACCGCTGACGTCTCATCAGCTTAGTTATTTCCTGTTGTTTCTTCTCCGTCTGGTCGGACCTTCTTGTCACCATCTTCCAGCCACGACGCGTCTTGTCACTGATCACCGCAGCCCTGAAAATAGCAAAGGCATATATTGTATACATTTACCTCCTGCACATAAAATCCCCCAGACTATGCCCCTGAATATAAATATGTACCAGACATACATATATATATATATTATACAATTAGCCACCACCCCTCACAATATACAGTGATGGGCGCCCCCCATTACCTATAATCTCTGCTCCCAATAAATCTAAGCTAATCAGTCTCTGTGACTCCTCCCAATTAATGTTAAGGCTGTGTGCACACGTTGCGATTTTGTAGTGGAGAATTCGCAGCGTTTTACAGTTACAAGCAGAGGGAGTGAGATTCCTGAAGCCCCGTGCACTCGCTGCTTATCCTCTCCTGGCAGATTTGCAGCAGATTCAGGTCTGCAGAGTCCATTCCTGCGGGGTTTCTGCAACGTATTTTACCCAGACTAATAAAAGGAGAAAAACATGCAACAAAAACGCGTGGAAAAAACACATTTTACGCAGTGTTCTTCCTACCAACACATCAGGGTTTGCAGCACAATTTTATGCTGAAAATGTGCACATAGCCTTAAGGGCACTTTACACACAGAGATAAATCTGCGGCAGATCTGTGGTTGCAGTGAAATTGTGGACAATCAGTGGCAGGTTTGTGGCTGTGTACAAATGGGACAATATGTCCATGATTTCACTGAAACCACAGATCTGCCAAAGATTTATCTCTGTGTGTGACGGGGCCTTTAGTCTCTGTCCTGTGTCCTCCCACCACAATGTATCATAAGTCCCTGATAGCTTCGAAATGAATTGGGGGGGGGGGGCAAGACACAATCAGAGCCATATAATGAATTGTGGGGTGAGGAAGAAACTGAGGGCCATATAATGAATTGTGGGGTGAGGAAGAAACTGAGGGCCATATAATGAATTGTGGGGTGGGGGGGGCAAGACAGAATCAGAGCCATATAATGAATTGTGGGATGGAGGGGATGTTATGAGGGCCATATAATGAATTTTAGTGTGGCTAGGAGGTTATCAGGGCCAGCTCATGAATTGTGGGGTGGGGAGGATGTTATCAGGGCCAAATAATGAATTGTGGGGTGAGAAGGAGGTTATCAGGGCCAAATAATGAATTGTGGGGTGAGAAGGAGGTTATCAGGGCCAAATAATGAATTGTGGGGTGGCGAGGATACTGAGAGCCATATAATGAATTGTATGGTGGGGGCAGGATGCTATGAGAGCCATATAATTTGTAGGGTGGGAGAAGACACTATGTGGGCCGCGTAATTAATTGTGAGGTGGGGCGGAGACTATGAGACTATATAATGAATTGTGAGGAGGAAGCTATGAGGGTCTTAGCATCTTCCCCCACTAGCCAATTGATTTGAAAGGGAACCTGTCAGGTCCCCTCTACCCTACAACCTAGCACCATTCACATCTCTATGTCAGAGTTCCTTGCTTCTCCCTCTTTATTGTCCCCCCCTCCCCTCCTCAGGCTATTAGTCCCCCCTCCCCTCCCCCTCCTCGGGCTATTAGTCCCCCCCTCCCCCTCCCCCTCCTCGGGCTATTAGTCCCCCCTCCCCCTCCTCGGACTATTAGTCCCCCCCCTCCCCCGGCAATCAGTCGGCCCTCCCCTCCCCTCCTCGGGCTATTAGTCCCCCCCCTCCCCTGGCAATCAGTCGGCCCTCCCCTCCCCTCCTCGGGCAATCAGTCGGCCCTCCACTTCCCCTCCCCCTCCTCGGGCTATCAGTCGGCCCTCCCCTCCCCCTCCTCGGGCTATCAGTCGGCCCTCCCCTCCCCCTCCTCGGGCTATCAGTCGGCCCTCCCCTCCCCCGGCTATCAGTCGGCCCTCCCCTCCCCCTCCTCGGGCTATCAGTCGGCCCTCCCCTCCCCCTCCTCGGGCTATCAGTCGGCCCTCCCCTCCCCCTCCTCGGGCTATCAGTCGGCCCTCCCCCTCCTCGGGCTATCAGTCGGCCCTCCCCCTCCTCGGGCTATCAGTCGGCCCTCCCCCTCCTCGGGCTATCAGTCGGCCCTCCCCCTCCTCGGGCTATCAGTCGGCCCTCCCCCTCCTCGGGCTATCAGTCGCTCCTCCCCCTCCTCGGGCTATCAGTCGCTCCTCCCCTCCCCCTCCTCGGGCTATCAGTCGCTCCTCCCCTCCCCCTCCTCGGGCTATCAGTCGCTCCTCCCCCTCCTCGGGCTATCAGTCGCTCCTCCCCTCCCCCTCCTCGGGCTATCAGTCGGCCCTCCCCCTCCTCGGGCTATCAGTCGCTCCTCACCTCTGGCCTCCGCCGCTTCCTCTCCTGTCAGAAACTTTTGAAATGACGCAGGCGCGCGGCGTGCTGACGTCATCAATGTGCGCGGTGTGTCACACAGAGAGTGCCGGCAGGAGCAGAGGACGGCGTCCTGCGTTCCGCTGTCTACACTGTGCGGAGCTGCGGCCCGTGTGATGAAGGCGATCCGGCCCATTACTAACCGGCCAGCACGGGCCCCCGGACCTCCCGGCCAGCTGCGGTATGCGCCGCTGTGTACTCGCCCTAGGGAAACACTCAGTGGCCGGATCTGGGGGATGGCCGGAGGGTCTGCTGGAGAATCATGCGGGCCAGATGACTGTGCTGAGGGGCCTGGAGAATGTGGGGGGTCCTGTGCTTTTCAGCTCCCATTCAGCCATTTCTGAGCTCTGCTGCTGGTGGCAGTTACAATTGTTTTCCAATCACTTTACTGCTGTAGACGCCATTGTTTTGTGGAGTCCCGTCTCCCCTCCTCCGCTCTTCTAGTGCCAGTCTCCTATTACTGGCACCGCACCCATACAAGTCTATGGGTGCGAATGAAACAGTGGACTGCACTGACATCTGAGAGCAGTGCGATATACACACAGGCTGACAATGAAGGAGATGGGGGATTAGTCCCTCTATAGGCAGCTGTGGTCCAATCGCAGCTCCCGCCCTCTCCTCCGCAGCTCCCGCCCTCTCCTCCGCAGCTCCCGCCCTTCTCCTCCGCAGCTCCCGCCCTCTCCTCCGCAGCTCCCGCCCTTCTCCTCCGCAGCTCCCGCCCTCTCCTCCGCAGCTCCCGCCCTTCTCCTCCGCAGCTCCCGCCCTTCTCCGCAGCTCCCGCCCTTCTCCACCGCAGCTCCCGCCCTTCTCCACCGCAGCTCCCGCCCTTCTCCTCCGCAGCTCCCGCCCTTCTCCTCCGCAGCTCCCGCCCTTCTCCTCCGCAGCTCCCGCCCTTCTCCTCCGCAGCTCCCGCCCTTCTCCTCCGCAGCTCCCGCCCTTCTCCGCAGCTCCCGCCCTTCTCCTCCGCAGCTCCCGCCCTTCTCCTCCGCAGCTCTCCTCCGCAGCTCCCGCCCTTCTCCTCCGCAGCTCCCGCCCTTCTCCTCTGCAGCTCCCGCCCTTCTCCTCCGCAGCTCCCGCCCTTCTCCTCCGCAGCTCCCGCCCTTCTCCTCCGCAGCTCCCGCCCTTCTCCTCCGCAGCTCCCGCCCTTCTCCTCCGCAGCTCCCGCCCTTCTCCTCCGCAGCTCCCGCCCTTCTCCACCCCAGCTCCCGCCTTCTCCACCCCAGCTCCCGCCCTCTCCTCCGCAGCTCCCGCCCTTCTCCACGACAGCTCCCGCCCTCTCCTCCGCAGCTCCCGCCCTTCTCCTCCGCAGCTCCCGCCCTTCTCCTCCGCAGCTCCCGCCCTTCTCCTCCGCAGCTCCCGCCCTCTCCTCTGCAGCTCCCGCCCTCTCCTCTGCAGCTCCCGCCCTCTCATCTGCAGCTCCCGCCCTCTCGTCCGCAGCTCCCGCCCTTCTCCACCACAGCTCCCGCCCTTCTCCACCACAGCTCCCGCCCTCTCCTCCGCAGCTCCCGCCCTCTCCTCCGCAGCTCCCGCCCTTCTCCACCACAGCCTCCGCCCTTCTCCACCACAGCTCCCGCCCTTCTCCACCACAGCTCCCGCCCTCTTTTCCTTAGCTCCCGCCCTCTCTTCCTTAGCTCCCGCCCTCTCCTCCGCAGCTCCCGCCCTTTCCTCCGCAGGTCCCGCCTACTCCGCAGCTGTCGGACTGCACTGACATCTGAGAGCAGGCTGACAGTGGAGGAGATGGGGGGATTAGTCCCTCTCCTCCACAGCTCTGGTCCGATTGCAGCTCCCGCCCTCTCCTCTGCAGCTTCCACCCTCTCTTCCTTAGCTCCCGCCCTCTCCTCCGCAGCTGTGATCCTATCACAGCTCCCGCCCTTTCCTCCGCAGCTCCTGCCCTCTCCTCCACAGCTCCCGCCCTCTCTTCAGCAGCTGTGATCCTATCACAGCTGCCACCCTTTCCTCCGCAGCTGTGATTCTATCACAGATCCCGCCCTCTCATCTGCAGCTCCCGCCCTCTCCTCCGCAGCTCCCGCCCTCTCCTCCGCAGCTCCCGCCCTCTCCTCTGCAGCTCCTGCCCTCTCGTCCGCAGCTCCCGCTCTCTCTTCTGCATCTGTGATCCGATTGCAGCTCCTGCTCTCTCCTCCGCAGCTCCCACCTTCTCCTCTGTAGCTGTCATCTGATCGCAGCAGAGCAGGAGCTGAGGACCATTAGCAGATCACATCTGATGTCACTACGCTAAACTGCGCTGTAGTTTCCTCCAGGACTGTGGAGTTCTGCACGACAGAGGATTGCCGGAGATCATTGAGTATAACCTCATCAATGAGGTAAAAACCTGCAGATGTGTCTGTATAGAGAGCGGAGGGAAAAACCTGCAGATGTGTCTGTATAGAGAGCAGAGGGGAAAACCTTCAGATGTGTCTGTATAGAGAGCGGAGGATAACTAAGGGTTTACAGTGTACATGACTGATGTGTGATACCTTCCTGTAGTAAGTGGTGACCTCTCTCCCTATATCCTGAAGATGAGGTGCAGCACACATTCATCTCCACTAAAAGCCGAGCTCCTTATTATTATTGTTGGGTCATTATAGCCGGGTGGTTATATCGGGGTCATCGTTATAGCCGGGTGGTTATATCGGGGTCATCGTTATAGCCGGGTCTCTATAGCCGGGTCGTTATAGCCGGGTCGTCTCTATAGCCGGGTCGTCTCTATAGCCGGGTGGTTATAGCCGGGTCGTCTCTATAGCCGGGTGGTTATAGCCGGGTCTCTATAGCCGGGTCGTCTCTATAGCCGGGTGGTTATAGCCGGGTGGTTATAGCCGGGTGGTTATAGCCGGGTCGTCTCTATAGCCGGGTCGTCTCTATAGCCGGGTGGTTATAGCCGGGTCGTCTCTATAGCCGGGTGGTTATAGCCGGGTCGTCTCTATAGCCGGGTGGTTATAGCCGGGTCGTCTCTATAGCCGGGTGGTTATAGCCGGGTCGTCTCTATAGCCGGGTGGTTATAGCCGGGTCGTCTCTATAGCCGGGTCTCTATAGCCGGGTGGTTATAGCCGGGTCGTCTCTATAGCCGGGTGGTTATAGCCGGGTCTCTATAGCCGGGTGGTTATAGCCGGGTCGTCTCTATAGCCGGGTCTCTATAGCCGGGTGGTTATAGCCGGGTGGTTATAGCTGGGTCGTCTCTATAGCCGGGTCTCTATAGCCGGGTGGTTATAGCCGGGTGGTTATATCGGGGTCATCGTTATAGCCGGGTCTCTATAGCCGGGTCGTTATAGCCGGGTCGTCTCTATAGCCGGGTCGTCTCTATAGCCGGGTCGTCTCTATAGCCGGGTCGTCTCTATAGCCGGGTGGTTATAGCCGGGTCGTCTCTATAGCCGGGTGGTTATAGCCGGGTCTCTATAGCCGGGTCGTCTCTATAGCCGGGTGGTTATAGCCGGGTGGTTATAGCCGGGTCGTCTCTATAGCCGGGTCGTCTCTATAGCCGGGTCGTCTCTATAGCCGGGTCGTCTCTATAGCCGGGTGGTTATAGCCGGGTCGTCTCTATAGCCGGGTGGTTATAGCCGGGTCTCTATAGCCGGGTCGTCTCTATAGCCGGGTGGTTATAGCCGGGTGGTTATAGCCGGGTCGTCTCTATAGCCGGGTCGTCTCTATAGCCGGGTCGTTATAGCCGGGTCGTCTCTATAGCCGGGTGGTTATAGCCGGGTCGTCTCTATAGCCGGGTGGTTATAGCCGGGTCGTCTCTATAGCCGGGTGGTTATAGCCGGGTCGTCTCTATAGCCGGGTCTCTATAGCCGGGTGGTTATAGCCGGGTCGTCTCTATAGCCGGGTCTCTATAGCCGGGTGGTTATAGCCGGGTCGTCTCTATAGCCGGGTCTCTATAGCCGGGTGGTTATAGCCGGGTCGTCTCTATAGCCGGGTCTCTATAGCCGGGTGGTTATAGCCGGGTGGTTATAGCTGGGTCGTCTCTATAGCCGGGTCTCTATAGCCGGGTGGTTATAGCCGGGTGGTTATAGCCGGGTCTCTATAGCCGGGTGGTTATAGCCGGGTCTCTATAGCCGGGTGGTTATAGCCGGGTGGTTATAGCCGGGTCTCTATAGCCGGGTCGTCTCTATAGCCGGGTCGTCTCTATAGCCGGGTCTCTATAGCCGGGTGGTTATAGCCGGGTCTCTATAGCCGGGTCTCTATAGCCGGGTCTCCTCTATAGCCGGGTCGTCTCTATAGCCGGGTCGTCTCTATAGCCGGGTCGTTATAGCCGGGTCGTTATAGCCAGGTCTCTATAGCCGGGTGGTTATAGCCGGGTCTCTATAGCAGGGTCGTTATAGCCGGGTGGTTATAGTCGGGTCGTTATATCTGGGTGGTTATAGCCGGGTTATAGCCATGTCATTATAGCCAGGTGGTTTTAGCCGGGTGGTTATACCTGCATCTTTCTAGCGCCTCCTGTGTGCCGGACCTCCACCTGCTGCCTGCTCTCGGTCTTACCATTGCCTGCTCCCGGTCTTACCGCCGCCTGCTTTCGGTCTTACCGCCGCCTGCTTTCGGTCTTACCGCCGCCTGCTCTCGGTCTTACCGCCGCCTGCTCCCGGTCTTACCGCTGTCTGCTCCTGGTCTAACCGCCGCCTGCTCCCGGTCTTACCGCCGCCTGCTCCCGGTCTTACCGCCGTCTGCTCCCGGTCTTACCGCTGTCTGCTCCTGGTCTAACCGCCGCCTGCTCCCGGTCTTACCGCTGTCTGCTCCCGGTCTTACCGCCGCCTGCTCCCGGTCTTACCGCTGTCTGCTCCCGGTCTTACCGCCGCCTGCTCCCGGTCTTACCGCCGTCTGCTCCCGGTCTTACCGCTGTCTGCTCCCGGTCTTACCGCCGCCTGCTCCCGGTCTTACCGCCGCCTGCTCCCGGTCTTACTGCTGCCTGCTCCCGGTCTTACTGCTGCCTGCTCCCGGTCTTACTGCCGCCTGCTCCCGGTCTTACTGCTGTCTGCTCCCGGTCTTAGCGCCGCCTGCTCCCGGTCTTACCGCTGTCTGCTCCCGGTCTTACCGCCGCCTGCTCCCGGTCTTACCGCTGTCTGCTCCCGGTCTTACCGCTGTCTGCTCCCGGTCTTACCGCTGTCTGCTCCCGGTCTTACCGCCGCCTGCTCCCGGTCTTACTGCTGCCTGCTCCCGGTCTTACCGCCGCCTGCTCCCGGTCTTACCGCTGCCTGCTCCCGGTCTTAGCGCCGCCTGCTCCCGGTCTTACCGCTGTCTGCTCCCGGTCTTACCGCCGCCTGCTCCCGGTCTTACCGCTGTCTGCTCCCGGTCTTACCGCCGCCTGCTCCCGGTCTTACTGCTGCCTGCTCCCGGTCTTACCGCTGTCTGCTCCCGGTCTTACCGCTGTCTGCTCCCGGTCTTACTGCTGCCTGCTCTCGGTCTTACTGCTGCCTGCTCCCGGTCTTACCGCCGCCTGCTCCCGGTCTTACCGCCGCCTGCTCCCGGTCTTACCGCTGTCTGCTCCCGGTCTTACCGCTGTCTGCTCCCGGTCTTACCGCTGTCTGCTCCCGGTCTTACCGCCGCCTGCTCCCGGTCTTACCGCTGCCTGCTCCCGGTCTTACTGCTGCCTGCTCCCGGTCTTACTGCTGCCTGCTCCCGGTCTTACCGCTGTCTGCTCCCGGTCTTACCGCCGCCTGCTCCCGGTCTTACTGCTGCCTGCTCCCGGTCTTACTGCTGCCTGCTCCCGGTCTTACTGCTGCCTGCTCCCGGTCTTACCGCCGCCGCTTCTCTTTTTGTAGCAGAGAATCTCATTATCTCTCACATTTGATTTCCACAAATACTAATAGGGGAATTAGTCCTAATACAATGCGGGAAGCGGAGGAAAGGCTTTTACAGGCGGGGTATGGCGTCCCCCGACATCAGTAAGTGGCGGAGCCGCTCCGTCCTGTGGAGAATCGTCCATAATTCACACCCATAATGAGAGCGGGGTCAGGGGCCGCAGCGTCCCCTGTACTGCGCTGCCACCTAGTGCGCATGTGTGTGTACTGCAGGAGAAGGATCTGATCTCAGCGGGGGCTCCACACCTCATGCTGAGCTTTATAGGAAGAATATTAGCACAGACCCTGTATTTCACAGCTTGTGCTCAGCAGGGACAAGCAGTGGTGGCATTTACATTTGCATCTGCTAAACAGTGAATATGGGGTGATGTATAAATAATGGCACCCCTTCCCCGCTAGTCCATCCATCCATACGTCTCACCCCAAATGATTTTCATGACCTTTATCTTTTCTTAGAATGGCTGCTCGGTGTCTGTGTTGTACTGGGGGCAGTAAGGGGAGAGAGGGGGAGGGTAGTATGGGGGTTGCATGGGGAGCAGTGCAGTTGATGGTCAGGACGGGGCGGGTAGTATCAGGGTAATATGGCAATAATAATAGACAGATGAGGAGATGTAGGGGGTGCAGCACTGTGGAGAGGACGGGTAGGTGATAAAGATGAGGAGGAGATGTGGGGAGGTGCAGCACTGTGGAGGGGACGGGTAGGTGATAGAGATGAGGAGGAGATGTAGGGCGGTGCAGCACTGTGGAAAGGACGGGTAGGTGATAAAGATGAAGAGGAGATGTAGGGCGGTGCAGCACTGTGGAGGGGACGGGTAGGTGATAAAGATGAGGAGGAGATGTAGGGTGGTGCAGCACTGTGGAGAGGACGGGTAGGTGATAGACAGATGAAGAGGAGATGTAGGGGGCGCAGCACTGTGGAGGGGACGGGTAGGTGATAGAGATGAGGAGGAGATGTAGGGGGTGCAGCACTGTGGAGGGGACGAGTAGGTGATAAAGATGAGGAGGAGATGTAGGGGGCGCAGCACTGTGGAGGGGACGGGTAGGTGATAGAGATGAGGAGGAGATGTAGGGGGCGCAGCACTGTGGAGAGGACGGGTAGGTGATAAAGATGAGGAGGAGATGTAGGGCGGTGCAGCACTGTGGAAAGGACGGGTAGGTGATAGAGATGAAGAGGAGATGTAGGGCGGTGCAGCACTGTGGAGAGGATGGGTAGGTGATAAAGATGAGGAGGAGATGTAGGGCGGTGCAGCACTGTGGAAAGGACGGGTAGGTGATAGAGATGAGGAGGAGATGTAGGGGGTGCAGACCTGTGGAGAGGACGGGTAGGTGATAGAGATGAGGAGGAGATGTAGGGCGGTGCAGCACTGTGGAAAGGACGAGTAGGTGATAAAGATGAGGAGGAGATGTAGGGGGTGCAGACCTGTGGAGAGGACGGGTAGGTGATAAAGATGAGGAGGAGATGTAGGGGGTGCAGACCTGTGGAGAGGACGGGTAGGTGATAGAGATGAGGAGGAGATGTAGGGCGGTGCAGCACTGTGGAAAGGACGAGTAGGTGATAAAGATGAGGAGGAGATGTACAGCGGTGCAGCACTGTGGAAAGGACGGGTAGGTGATAAAGATGAAGAGGAGATGTAGGGCGGTGCAGCACTGTGGAGGGGACGGGTAGGTGATAAAGATGAGGAGGAGATGTAGGGGGCGCAGCACTGTGGAGAGGACGGGTAGGTGATAAAGATGAAGAGGAGATGTAGGGCGGTGCAGCACTGTGGAGGGGACGGGTAGGTGATAAAGATGAGGAGGAGATGTACGGCGGTGCAGCACTGTGGAAAGGACGGGTAGGTGATAGACAGATGAAGAGGAGATGTAGGGGGCGCAGCACTGTGGAGAGGACGGGTAGGTGATAGACAGATGAAGAGGAGATGTAGGGGGCGCAGCACTGTGGAGAGGACGGGTAGGTGATAGAGATGAGGAGGAGATGTAGGGGGGTGCAGCACTGTGGAGGGGACGGGTAGGTGATAGAGATGAGGAGGAGATGTAGGGCGGTGCAGCACTGTGGAAAGGACGGGTAGGTGATAAAGATGAAGAGGAGATGTAGGGCGGTGCAGCACTGTGGAGGGGACGGGTAGGTGATAAAGATGAGGAGGAGATGTAGGGTGGTGCAGCACTGTGGAGAGGACGGGTAGGTGATAGACAGATGAAGAGGAGATGTAGGGGGCGCAGCACTGTGGAGGGGACGGGTAGGTGATAGAGATGAGGAGGAGATGTAGGGGGTGCAGCACTGTGGAGGGGACGAGTAGGTGATAAAGATGAGGAGGAGATGTAGGGGGCGCAGCACTGTGGAGGGGACGGGTAGGTGATAGAGATGAGGAGGAGATGTAGGGGGCGCAGCACTGTGGAGAGGACGGGTAGGTGATAAAGATGAGGAGGAGATGTAGGGCGGTGCAGCACTGTGGAAAGGACGGGTAGGTGATAGAGATGAAGAGGAGATGTAGGGCGGTGCAGCACTGTGGAGAGGATGGGTAGGTGATAAAGATGAGGAGGAGATGTAGGGCGGTGCAGCACTGTGGAAAGGACGGGTAGGTGATAGAGATGAGGAGGAGATGTAGGGGGTGCAGACCTGTGGAGAGGACGGGTAGGTGATAGAGATGAGGAGGAGATGTAGGGCGGTGCAGCACTGTGGAAAGGACGAGTAGGTGATAAAGATGAGGAGGAGATGTAGGGGGTGCAGACCTGTGGAGAGGACGGGTAGGTGATAAAGATGAGGAGGAGATGTAGGGGGTGCAGACCTGTGGAGAGGACGGGTAGGTGATAGAGATGAGGAGGAGATGTAGGGCGGTGCAGCACTGTGGAAAGGACGAGTAGGTGATAAAGATGAGGAGGAGATGTACAGCGGTGCAGCACTGTGGAAAGGACGGGTAGGTGATAAAGATGAAGAGGAGATGTAGGGCGGTGCAGCACTGTGGAGGGGACGGGTAGGTGATAAAGATGAGGAGGAGATGTAGGGGGCGCAGCACTGTGGAGAGGACGGGTAGGTGATAAAGATGAAGAGGAGATGTAGGGCGGTGCAGCACTGTGGAGGGGACGGGTAGGTGATAAAGATGAGGAGGAGATGTACGGCGGTGCAGCACTGTGGAAAGGACGGGTAGGTGATAGACAGATGAAGAGGAGATGTAGGGGGCGCAGCACTGTGGAGAGGACGGGTAGGTGATAGACAGATGAAGAGGAGATGTAGGGGGCGCAGCACTGTGGAGAGGACGGGTAGGTGATAGAGATGAGGAGGAGATGTAGGGGGGTGCAGCACTGTGGAAAGGACGGGTAGGTGATAGACAGATGAAGAGAAGATGTAGGGGGCGCAGCACTGTGGAGAGGACGGGTAGGTGATAGAGATGAGGAGGAGATGTAGGGCGGTGCAGCAATGTGGAGGGGACGGGTAGGTGATAGACTGATGAAGAGGAGATGTAGGGGGCGCAGCACTGTGGAGAAGACGGGTAGGTGATAGAGATGAGGAGGAGATGTAGGGCGGTGCAGCACTGTGGAGGGGACGGGTAGGTGATAGAGATGAGGAGGAGATGTAGGGCGGTGCAGCAATGTGGAGGGGACAGGTAGGTGATAGACTGATGAAGAGGAGATGTAGGGGGCGCAGCACTGTGGAGAAGACGGGTAGGTGATAGAGATGAGGAGGAGATGTAGGGCGGTGCAGCACTGTGGAGGGGACGGGTAGGTGATAGAGATGAGGAGGAGATGTAGGGGGGTGCAGCACTGTGGAGAGGACAGGTAGGTGATAGACAGATGAGGAGGAGATGTAGGGCGGTGCAGCACTGTGGAGGGGACGGGTAGGTGATAGAGATGAGGAGGAGATGTAGGGCGGTGCAGCACTGTGGAGGGGACGGGTAGGTGATAGAGATGAGGAGGAGATGTAGGGGGGTGCAGCACTGTGGAGAGGACAGGTAGGTGATAGACAGATGAGGAGGAGATGTAGGGCGGTGCAGCACGGTGGAGGGGACGGGTAGGTGATAGAGATGAGGAGGAGATGTAGGGGGGTGCAGCACTGTGGAGAGGACAGGTAGGTGATAGAGATGAGGAGGAGATGTAGGGCGGTGCAGCACTGTGGAGGGGACGGGTAGGTGATAGAGATGAGGAGGAGATGTAGGGGGGTGCAGCACTGTGGAGAGGACAGGTAGGTGATAGACAGATGAGGAGGAGATGTAGGGCGGTGCAGCACTGTGGAGGGGACGGGTAGGTGATAGAGATGAGGAGGAGATGTAGGGCGGTGCAGCACTGTGGAGGGGACGGGTAGGTGATAGAGATGAGGAGGAGATGTAGGGGGGTGCAGCACTGTGGAGAGGACAGGTAGGTGATAGACAGATGAGGAGGAGATGTAGGGCGGTGCAGCACTGTGGAGGGGACGGGTAGGTGATAGAGATGAGGAGGAGATGTAGGGGGGTGCAGCACTGTGGAGAGGACAGGTAGGTGATAGAGATGAGGAGGAGATGTAGGGCGTGCAGCACTGTGGAGAGGACGGGTAGGTGATAGAGATGAGGAGGAGATGTAGGGCGGGCAGCACTGTGGAGAGGATGGGTAGGTGATAGAGATGAGGAGGAGATGTAGGGCGGTGCAGCACTGTGGAGAGGATGGGTAGGTGATAGAGATGAGGAGGAGATGTAGGGCGGGCAGCACTGTGGAAAGGATGGGTAGGTGATAGAGATGAGGAGGAGATGTAGGGCAGTGCAGCACTGTGGAGAGGATGGGTAGGTGATAGAGATGAGGAGGAGATGTAGGGCGGGCAGCACTGTGGAGAGGATGGGTAGGTGATAGAGATGAGGAGGAGATGTAGGGCAGTGCAGCACTGTGGAGAGGATGGGTAGGTGATAGAGATGAGGAGGAGATGTAGGGCAGTGCAGCACTGTGGAGAGGACGGGTAGGTGATAGAGATGAGGAGGAGATGTAGGGCGGGCAGCACTGTGGAGAGGATGGGTAGGTGATAGAGATGAGGAGGAGATGTAGGGCAGTGCAGCACTGTGGAGAGGATGGGTAGGTGATAGAGATGAGGAGGAGATGTAGGGCAGTGCAGCACTGTGGAGGGGACGGGTAGGTGATAGAGATGAGGAGGAGATGTAGGGCGGGCAGCACTGTGGAGAGGATGGGTAGGTGATAGAGATGAGGAGGAGATGTAGGGCAGTGCAGCACTGTGGAGAGGATGGGTAGGTGATAGAGATGAGGAGGAGATGTAGGGGGGTGCAGCACTGTGGAGAGGTCGGGTGGGGTGAGGATGGAGATGTAGGGTGGTGCAGCACTGTGGAGAGGACGGGTAGGTGATAGAGATGAGGAGGAGATGTAGGGTGGTGCAGCACTGTGGAGAGGATGGGTAGGTGATAGAGATGAGGAGGAGATGTAGGGCAGTGCAGCACTGTGGAGGGGACGGGTAGGTGATAGAGATGAGGAGGAGATGTAGGGCGGGCAGCACTGTGGAGAGGATGGGTAGGTGATAGAGATGAGGATGAGATGTAGGGCGGTGCAGCACTGTGGAGAGGATGGGTAGGTGATAGAGATGAGGAGGAGATGTAGGGCGGGCAGCACTGTGGAGAGGATGGGTAGGTGATAGAGATGAGGAGGAGATGTAGGGCAGTGCAGCACTGTGGAGAGGATGGGTAGGTGATAGAGATGAGGAGGAGATGTAGGGCAGTGCAGCACTGTGGAGAGGATGGGTAGGTGATAGAGATGAGGAGGAGATGTAGGGCAGTGCAGCACTGTGGAGAGGATGGGTAGGTGATAGAGATGAGGAGGAGATGTAGGGCGGGCAGCACTGTGGAGAGGATGGGTAGGTGATAGAGATGAGGAGGAGATGTAGGGCAGTGCAGCACTGTGGAGAGGATGGGTAGGTGATAGAGATGAGGAGGAGATGTAGGGCGGGCAGCACTGTGGAGAGGATGGGTAGGTGATAGAGATGAGGAGGAGATGTAGGGCAGTGCAGCACTGTGGAGAGGATGGGTAGGTGATAGAGATGAGGAGGAGATGTAGGGCAGTGCAGCACTGTGGAGAGGATGGGTAGGTGATAGAGATGAGGAGGAGATGTAGGGCAGTGCAGCACTGTGGAGAGGATGGGTAGGTGATAGAGATGAGGAGGAGATGTAGGGCGGGCAGCACTGTGGAGAGGATGGGTAGGTGATAGAGATGAGGAGGAGATGTAGGGCAGTGCAGCACTGTGGAGAGGATGGGTAGGTGATAGAGATGAGGAGGAGATGTAGGGCAGTGCAGCACTGTGGAGAGGACGGGTAGGTGATAGAGATGAGGAGGAGATGTAGGGCGGGCAGCACTGTGGAGAGGATGGGTAGGTGATAGAGATGAGGAGGAGATGTAGGGCAGTGCAGCACTGTGGAGAGGATGGGTAGGTGATAGAGATGAGGAGGAGATGTAGGGCAGTGCAGCACTGTGGAGGGGACGGGTAGGTGATAGAGATGAGGAGGAGATGTAGGGCGGGCAGCACTGTGGAGAGGATGGGTAGGTGATAGAGATGAGGAGGAGATGTAGGGCAGTGCAGCACTGTGGAGAGGATGGGTAGGTGATAGAGATGAGGAGGAGATGTAGGGGGGTGCAGAACTGTGGAGAGGTCGGGTGGGGTGAGGATGGAGATGTAGGGTGGTGCAGCACTGTGGAGAGGACGGGTAGGTGATAGAGATGAGGAGGAGATGTAGGGTGGTGCAGTACTGTGGAGAGGATGGGTAGGTGATAGAGATGAGGAGGAGATGTAGGGCAGTGCAGCACTGTGGAGGGGACGGGTAGGTGATAGAGATGAGGAGGAGATGTAGGGCGGGCAGCACTGTGGAGAGGATGGGTAGGTGATAGAGATGAGGATGAGATGTAGGGCGGTGCAGCACTGTGGAGAGGATGGGTAGGTGATAGAGATGAGGAGGAGATGTAGGGCGGGCAGCACTGTGGAGAGGATGGGTAGGTGATAGAGATGAGGAGGAGATGTAGGGCAGTGCAGCACTGTGGAGAGGATGGGTAGGTGATAGAGATGAGGAGGAGATGTAGGGCAGTGCAGCACTGTGGAGAGGATGGGTAGGTGATAGAGATGAGGAGGAGATGTAGGGCAGTGCAGCACTGTGGAGAGGACGGGTAGGTGATAGAGATGAGGAGGAGATGTAGGGCGGGCAGCACTGTGGAGAGGATGGGTAGGTGATAGAGATGAGGAGGAGATGTAGGGCAGTGCAGCACTGTGGAGAGGATGGGTAGGTGATAGAGATGAGGAGGAGATGTAGGGCAGTGCAGCACTGTGGAGGGGACGGGTAGGTGATAGAGATGAGGAGGAGATGTAGGGCGGGCAGCACTGTGGAGAGGATGGGTAGGTGATAGAGATGAGGAGGAGATGTAGGGGGGTGCAGCACTGTGGAGAGGTCGGGTGGGGTGAGGATGGAGATGTAGGGTGGTGCAGCACTGTGGAGAGGACGGGTAGGTGATAGAGATGAGGAGATGTATGGGGTGCAGACCTGTGGAGAGGACGGGTAGGTGATAGAGATGAGGAGGAGATGTAGGGGGGTGCAGCACTGTGGAGAGGACGGGTAGGTGATAGAGATGAGGAGGAGATGTAGGGCGGTGCAGACCTATGGAGAGCTTTGTGGGTGAGAACAAGAAATGTGAATTATTATTATTATTATTATTATTGTTTATTTATAGAGCACCATTGATTCCATGGTGCTGAATTGGATCCTATGATGTATGGGCCACCAGTGCAATGACTGGCACAGCGCGGAAGTGTCCGAGTAACGATTAGCCACATAGTCCTGACGTGCAGCGCCATCACTCCCAACATGCAGATGTGGTTGATATATCAGTAATAATTGGAGAATATTCAGGAATTAAGGCATGAAATCTGAGGACATAGAAGTAAACCCCCGAATGGATGGAAGGCGCCCCCCGCCGGGTTATGTAACCGCCTCTTTTCTGAATCACTGATCCATGATGGGTTAATGCCGCATTTAATGCAGTAAATCTGCTCCGAAAACTTGGAGATTTATAAATAGAAAAGAATAAGTAACAGATGATTGAGTAAATGTGAACGTAAAATGAGTGTGAGTGTAGACTGCACGGAGAGGAGCGCTGCGGGGGGCTCTACAAGGGCCTGGGATTGTTACCTCTCCATCCTGAAGGTCATTTGTGAGGTCAGACCCTCCTGCTGGGGTCCGGGCTCACAATCTCCGCTCTTGGATGCTGCTGGGGTCCGGGCTCACGATCTCCGCTCTTGGATGGGGCTGGGGTCCGGGCTCACAATCTCCGCTCTTGGATGGGGCTGGGGTCCGGGCTCACGATCTCCGCTCTTGGATGGGGCTGGGGTCCGGGCTCACAATCTCCGTTCTTGGATGGGGCTGGGGTTTGGGCTCACAATCTCCGCTCTTGGATGGGGCTGGGGTCCGGGCTCACAATCTCCGCTCTTGGATGGAGCTGGGGTCCGGGCTCACGATCTCCGTTCTTGGATGGGGCTGGGGTCCGGGCTCACGATCTCCGCTCTTGGATGGAGCTGGGGTCCGGGCTCACGATCTCCGCTCTTGGATGGAGCTGGGGTCCGGGCTCACGATCTCCGCTCTTGGATGGGGCTGAGAGCCGGGCTCACGATCTCCGCTCTTGGATGGGGCTGGGGTCCGGGCTCACAATCTCCGCTCTTGGATGGGGCTGAGAGCCGGGCTCACGATCTCCGCTCTTGGATGGAGCTGGGGTCCGGGCTCACAATCTCCGCTCTTGGATGGAGCTGGGGTCCGGGCTCACGATCTCCGCTCTTGGATGGAGCTGGGGTCCGGGCTCACAATCTCCGCTCTTGGATGGGGCTGGGGTCCGGGCTCACAATCTCCGCTCTTGGATGGGGCTGAGGTCCGGGCTCACGGTCTCCGCTCTTGGATGGGGCTGGGGTCCGGGCTCACAATCTCCGCTCTTGGATGGGGCTGGGGTCCGGGCTCACAATCTCCGCTCTTGGATGGAGCTGGGGTCCGGGCTCACAATCTCCGCTCTTGGCTGGGGTCCGGGCTCACAATCTCCGCTCTTGGCTGGGGTCCGGGCTCACAATCTCCGCTTTTGGATGGGGCTGGGGTCCGGGCTCACGATCTCCGCTCTTGGATGGGGCTGGGGTCCGGGCTCACAATCTCCGCTCTTGGATGGGGCTGGGGTCCGGGCTCACAATCTCCGCTCTTGGATGGGGCTGCGGTCCGGGCTCACAATCTCCGCTCTTGGATGGGCTGGGGTCCGGGCTCACAATCTCCGCTCTTGGATGGGGCTGGGGTCCGGGCTCACAATCTCCGCTCTTGGATGGGGCTGAGGTCCGGGCTCACGGTCTCCGCTCTTGGATGGGGCTGGGGTCCGGGCTCACAATCTCCGCTCTTGGATGGGGCTGGGGTCCGGGCTCACAATCTCCGCTCTTGGATGGAGCTGGGGTCCGGGCTCACAATCTCCGCTCTTGGATGGGGCTGCGGTCCGGGCTCACAATCTCCGCTCTTGGATGGGCTGGGGTCTGGGCTCACGATCTCCGCTCTTGGATGGGGCTGGGGTCCGGGCTCACAATCTCCGCTCTTGGATGGGGCTGAGGTCCGGGCTTGGTGTGGCCGTCATGTTCTCCACTCTATGGACCTTGTGCTCTGGGCGTAGTCATGGGGGACAGAAAAGGATCTTCCCCAAACTTTTCCCACAAAGCTGAAGCTGCAATTGTCCACAATGTCCTGTGCTGAAGATTAAGATTTCCCCTCACTGGGACTAAAGGCCGCTTTACACGCTGCGATATCGGTCCCGATATCGCTAGCGTGGGTACCCGCCCCCATCTGTTGTGCGACACGGTGAAATCGCTGCCCGTGCCGCACAACATCGCCCAGACCCGTCACACGTACTTACCTGCCCGGCGACGTCGTCCTTTCTAAGGAGGCGGTTCGTTCAGCATCACAGCGACGTCACAGCTGCGTCACTGAACCGCCGCCCAATAGAAGCGGAGGGGCGGAGATGAGTGTGACGTAACATCCCGCCCACCTCCTTCCTCCCGCATAGCGGCCGGGAGGCAGGTAAGGAGAGGTTCCTCGTTCCTGCGGTGTCGGAGCGATGTGTGCTGCTGCAGTAACGATATTTGAGAATGGACCCCCATGTCACCAATGAGCGATTTTGCACGTTTTTGTGACGATGCAAAATCGCTCATAGGTGTCACACGCAACGGCATCGCTAATGCGGCCGGATGTGCGTCACCAATTCCGTGACCCCAACGACTTCACATTAGCGATGTCGTAGCGTGGAAAGCCCCCTTAATTGATAAAAAAAAAGTTTGTTTAAAAGAACAGAGAGTCCTCAGCGGTTGATACCTTTTAATGGCTGAATAGATGGTGATAATCGCGGCTCCAGACTCCTCCGGACTCTTCATCAGGCTCAATATAGCACAAAATCTGAAGTCACATATTTATACACAACAGGACCTAGAATGGGGCAGTGATAAGACAAGTGACGTGAAGCAGAACCATCACTATGGAGGGGGCAGACTGCTGTGGCCATAAATATTGCTGCAGTTCATAGATAAGCGGTGTGAGAGTGTTATTGTCCTGTGATTGGGGTCTGGTCCGGGCTGTGACGCCCCCTCGTGGTGGTCTGAGGAGCACATTTCTTAATTAATGTAAAAAGACATGAATCCATGTGACCCCATTATTCCTGCTCTGAATGTGTTATCATAAGTTAGTACACCCAGACTCTCCTGTCTCTCTGGGACTTGAAATTTCCTTTCAATACCAGCAATTTCATGTCCATGATTACTACTGAGGACTCTCACTTCTTTTAAACAAACTTTTTTTTATCTCTACTGGCGAACACGGTACAAAGATCTATTTTACCTGGGACTAATTGGACGCAGAAAGAGAAGTGCGATCCGTCCTGCACAGAACTCATCTCCTCCAGAGTCTCTGTGTGAGGGTCTGGAGGTGATACACCGGGGGTGAGGGTCTGGAGGTGATACACCGGGGGTGAGGGTCTGGAGGATATACACCGAGGGTGAGGGTCTGGAGGTTATACACCGGGGGTGAGAGTCTGGAGGTTATACACCGGGGGTGAGGGTCTGGAGGTGATACACTGAGGGTGAGGGTCTGGAGGTGATACACCAGGGGTGAGAGTCTGGAGATTATACACCGGTGGGTGAGGGTCTGGAGATTATACACCGGTGGGTGAGGGTCTGGAGGTTATACACCAGTGGGTGAGGGTCTGGAGGTTATACACCGGTGGGTGAGGGTCTGGAGGTTATACACCGGTGGGTGAGGGTCTGGAGGTTATACACCGGTGGGTGAGGGTCTGGAGGTTATACACCGGGGGTGAGGGTCTGGAGGTTATACACCGGGGGTGAGAGTCTGGAGGTTATACACTGGGGTGAGGGGTGGGCTAGAGGTTATACACCAGGGGTGAGGGTCTGGAGATTATACACCGGTGGGTGAGGGTCTGGAGGTTATACACCGGGGGTGAGAGTCTGGAGGTTATACACTGGGGTGAGGGGTGGGCTAGAGGTTATACACCGGAGGGTGAGGGTCTTGAGGTTATACACTGGGGGTCAGGGGTGGGCTGGATGTTATACATGGGGGGGGGGGGGTGTCTGGAGGTTATACACCGGTGGGTGAGGGTCTGGAGGTGATACACCGAGGGTGAGGGTCTGGAGGTGATACACCGAGGGTGAGGGTCTGGAGGTGATACACCGAGGGTGAGGGTCTGGAGGTGATACACCGGGGGTGAGGGTCTGGAGGTTATACACCGGGGGTGAGGGTCTGGAGGTGATACACCGGGGGTGAGGGTCTGGAGGTGATACACCGGGGGTGAGGGTCTGGAGGTGATACACCGGGGGTGAGGGTCTGGAGGTGATACACCGGGGGTGAGGGTCTGGAGGTGATACACCGGGGGTGAGGGTCTGGAGGTGATACACCGGGGGTGAGGGTCTGGAGGTGATACACCGGGGGTGAGGGTCTGGAGGTGATACACCGGGGGTGAGGGTCTGGAGGTTATACACCGGAGGTGTGGGTCTGGAGGTGATACACCGGGGGTGAGGGTCTGGAGGTGATACACCGGGGGTGAGGGTCTGGAGGATATACACCGAGGGTGAGGGTCTGGAGGTTATACACCGGGGGTGAGAGTCTGGAGGTTATACACCGGGGGTGAGGGTCTGGAGGTGATACACCGAGGGTGAGGGTCTGGAGGTGATACACCAGGGGTGAGAGTCTGGAGATTATACACCGGTGGGTGAGGGTCTGGAGATTATACACCGGTGGGTGAGGGTCTGGAGGTTATACACCGGTGGGTGAGGGTCTGGAGGTTATACACCGGTGGGTGAGGGTCTGGAGGTTATACACCGGTGGGTTAGGGTCTGGAGGTTATACACCGGGGGTGAGGGTCTGGAGGTTATACACCGGGGGTGAGAGTCTGGAGGTTATACACTGGGGTGAGGGGTGGGCTAGAGGTTATACACCAGGGGTGAGGGTCTGGAGATTATACACCGGTGGGTGAGGGTCTGGAGGTTATACACCGGTGGGTGAGGGTCTGGAGGTTATACACCGGGGGTGAGAGTCTGGAGGTTATACACTGGGGTGAGGGGTGGGCTAGAGGTTATACACCGGAGGGTGAGGGTCTGGAGGTTATACACTGGGGGTCAAGGGTGGGCTGGATGTTATACATGGGGGGGGGGTGTCTGGAGGTTATACATGGGGGGGGGGGTGTCTGGAGGTTATACACCGGTGGGTGAGGGTCTGGAGGTGATACACCGAGGGTGAGGGTCTGGAGGTTATACACACCGGGGGTGAGGGTCTGGAGGTGATACACCGGGGGTGAGGGTCTGGAGGTGATACACCGGGGGTGAGGGTCTGGAGGTGATACACCGGGGGTGAGGGTCTGGAGGTTATACACCGGAGGTGTGGGTCTGGAGGTGATACACCGGGGGTGAGGGTCTGGAGGTGATACATCGAGGGTGAGGGTCTGGATGTTATATGTACCACCCCGTGCTCGGCGGCAACCGAGCCGCTCGGATCCGGACTCGCCGGGTGGTGGCTCGAGCGTCTCCGGACCCGGGGGCCCCGTGGTCTACTTCGATCTGAAAGGGGGGCTGGTGCTTTTAGGGGACGTAGGTGTACGGCCGGAGCCGTGTTTGAGTTTGTGACGCCACCCACGGGTTGTGGTGAAGGTGGACGCCACCGCTGCAGTTACGGGGCACCCGGAGGAGATGTTTCACAACAAGATGTTAACTCCTCCGTGGGCAGAGATGATGGCCCCGGGACCCGTTAGGTGTTGTGTAGTTGGGCGGTGCAGGGAGGTGCGCGGCCAGAGGGCACTGTTGTATTCACGATTAGTAACACACTCGAGTCTCTGGTAAACCAAGTTGATGGTGGACGGTGCCCGCAGCCGGCTGCGTTTGGTCCCCCACCCGGTTGGTGGTCTCTGCCTTTTTCCTGCACCGTGTTGTGTATCTGTGGACTGCCTGCGCTTCAGTGACTGGAGTCCGCTCCCCGGCTGTGTGAATGTCAGGAGAGCCCTTTTGCCCGCAGACGCTGGGCAGTGGGATCTCTCTTCCTGTGCGGTGGCTTTCTATCCCCCTCGTTGGGCTGTTGTCTTCAGTCGGGACTTTGGGTGGGAAATGACCTATAGTCCAGACCGCAATCAGTTAATTAACTCGGTCCAGTGGATTCAGGACCTCGTTTCAGAGTCTGAGTACCCCCCTTTGTGCTCCGGTTTCCGAGTCGGTTCCTCGGGTCGGGTCTGGAGGTTATACACCGAGGGTGAGGGTCTGGAGGTTATACACCGAGGGTGAGGGTCTGGAGGTTATACACCGGGGGTGGGGGTGAGAGTCTGGAGGTTATACACCGGGGGTGAGGGTCTGGAGGTTATACACCGAGAGTGAGGGTCTGGAGGTTATACACCGGGGGTGAGGGTCTGGAGGCTATACACCGGGGGTGAGGGTCGGGAGGTTATACACCGGGGGTGAGGGTCTGGAGGTTATACACCGGGGGTGAGGGTCTGGAGGTTATACACCGGGGGTGAGGGTCTGGAGGTTATACACCGAGGGTGAGGGTCTGGAGGTTATACACCGAGGGTGAGGGTCTGGAGGTTATACACCGGGGGTGAGGGTGTGGAGGTTATACACCGGGGGTGAGGGTGTGGAGGTTATACACCGGGGGTGAGGGTGTGGAGGTTATACACCGGGGGTGAGGGTCTGGAGGTTATACACCGGGGGTGAGGGTCTGGAGGTTATACACCGGGGGTGAGGGTCTGGAGGCTATACACCGGGGGTGAGGGTCTGGAGGCTATACACCGGGGGTGAGGGTCTGGAGGTTATACACCGGGGGTGAGGGTCTGGAGGTTATACACCGGGGGTGAGGGTGTGGAGGTTATACACCGGGGGTGAGGGTGTGGAGGTTATACACCGGGGGTGAGGGTCTGGAGGTTATACACCAGGGGTGAGAGTCTGGAGATTATACACCGGTGGGTGAGGGTCTGGAGATTATACACCGGTGGGTGAGGGTCTGGAGGTTATACACCAGTGGGTGAGGGTATGGAGGTTATACACCGGGGGTGAGGGTGTGGAGGTTATACACCGGGGGTGAGGGTCTGGAGGTTATACACCGGGGGTGAGGGTCTGGAGGTTATACACCGGGGGTGAGGGTCTGGAGGCTATACACCGGGGGTGAGGGTCTGGAGGCTATACACCGGGGGTGAGGGTCTGGAGGTTATACACCGGGGGTGAGGGTCTGGAGGTTATACACCGGGGGTGAGGGTCTGGAGGTTATACACCGAGGGTGAGGGTCTGGAGGTTATACACCGAGGGTGAGGGTCTGGAAGTTATACACCGGGGGTGAGAGTCTGGAGGTTATACACCGGGGGTGAGAGTCTGGAGGTTATACACCGGGGGAGGGGGGGGGGGGGTGAGAGTCTGGAGGTTATACACCGGGGGTGAGAGTCTGGAGGTTATACACCGGGGGTGAGGGTCTGGAGGTTATACACCGGGGGTGAGGGTCTGGAGGTTATACACCGGGGGGGGGGGGGTGAGGGTGTGGAGGTTATACACTGGGGGTGAGGGTCTGGAGGTTATACACCGGGGGTGAGGGTCTGGAGGTTATACACTGGGGGTGAGGGTCTGGAGGTTATACACCGGGGGTGAGGGTCTGGAGGTTATACACCGGGGGTGAGGGGCCGTATGTTATACATCGGGGTAGGAATGAGGTAGGAGTGTGATGAGGAGCTGCACTCATCTGCACGGTCTGAATAATGTTTATATATTAGTACTTGGAGAATTATAAACATGGTTATTCCGCCCTCTGCTGGATGCTGCTGATATGGCGCCTGCACTATTCATGATTTTGGCAGTGTGCACTGAGCCTATGCATTTCCCAGGGCAGCACTTATACCGATGTATACATACAGATTACCTGAGGTCCTAACTCATGGTATGGAAGTCAAAAGACCAGCTTATAGGGCTGTATATGAAGGGGCTGCAGCCTTTGCTGTTTTTGGCCCTAGTTTCTGGCCCCTGTGACCTGCCCTGCTTATAGGGCTGTATATGAAGGGGTGCAGCCTTTGCTGTTTTTGGCCCCAGTTTCTGGCCCCTGTGACCTGCCCTGCTTATAGGGCTGTATATATAGATCTGAAAATAAGGAGCGCTGATAGTGTAACACCAAAAAAGATCAGTGGGGTATACCTGGAAAATATACACTCACCTGGATCAGTTGTGACAGTCACAACCACTAGTGCGCATGAGATAATGGCGTCTGCTGCAGCCCCACGTGGATGAGCATTCAAGATAGGACAGAGAAGGGGTTAATGCTGCGCATCAGCCAAATGAAGATGTATAATGTTGATGAAGTATTCTTTTATTTCATAGGTCTACGCGTTTCGAGGTGAAACCTCTTCCTCAGGACCAGTGCATCAACAACAAGTCTTGTTGATGCACTGGTCCTGAGGAAGAGGTTTCACCTCGAAACGCGTAGACCTATGAAATAAAAGAATACTTCATCAATATTATACATCTTCATTTGGCTGATGTGCAGCATTAACCCCTTCTCTGTCCTATCTTGTATAGGGCTGTATATGAAGGGGCTGCAGCCTTTGCTGTTTTAGGCCCCAGTTTCTGGCCCCTGTGACCTGCCCTGCTTATAGGGCTGTATATGAAGGGGCTGCAGCCTTTGCTGTTTTAGGCCCCAGTTTCTGGCCCCTGTGACCTGTCGCTCTTTTCCCCATTGTCTCCCACACACAGGATTGGGCTGTTTCTTCCATTGTTTGGTTTCTTGCCTACTTTCCTCAGCAGACGTCTTCCCCGCTCAGATACCTTCCCTTCTTGTGGTTATTCCTGTGGCTCTGTTTTCTGCCGGTTGCACTCGGTCCCGGTATTTCGGGGCAGTGTCTCTCGCCTTCCGTGGGGCGGTTTGGTGCAGGAGGCCATTATCTCATGGATTCCGCCTCGTTTTCTCCTTGTTTCTCGCCTCTTCGGCTCCTATGGTTGCGGCTTGTTCCTGTGCTCTGTGGGGCGGGTGCTGAGCCCAGCCCTCCATTTCGGCAGCGCCCGCTCCCCTATTTGTTGAGGGGTGCACTCATCGCTGCAGCGACATTTGGTTGTAGACTTGCAGGATGAACTCATCTGGATAAAGCCCACCTTCTTCACCATTTTGCGGCATGTTTGTGAGAATGTGCAACAGATGGCAACACGTCCGGTGCGCACACAGCTGAGGGTTTGTTACAATTGCAGCCAGTGTAGACAGCAAGGCCTCCGGATACATGGTATCTGCATTGCACCAAGTGATCAGGAAAGGCAGAGACTAGTGCTGATGTGATTGGAGGATTGTCTGGACTGGATACAAGTGTAACAAACCCTCAGCTGTGAACATCACCAGGCGATTCTCTGACAGTGAGCTCCTACACGTGGTGACGAATAGACAATCAGTTATAGATCTTTCCAGACTGAATCTGTACGGCTCTACAGTCTCTTGTATGAGACATCCCTGGAGGACTGTGCTGCCTGCGGAGCCCACCCTGGAGGACTGTGCTGCCTGCGGAGCCCACCCTGGAGGACTGTGCTGCCTGCGGAGCCCACCCTGGAGGACTGTGCTGCCTGCGGAGCCCACCCTGGAGGACTGTGCTGCCTGCGGAGACCACCCTGGAGGACTGTGCTGCCTGCGGAGCCCACCCTGGAGGACTGTGCTGCCTGCGGAGCCCACCCTGGAGGACTGTGCTGCCTGCGGAGCCCACCCTGGAGGACTGTGCTGCCTGCGGAGACCACCCTGGAGGACTGTGCTGTCTGCGGAGACCACCCTGGAGGACTGTGCTGTCTGCGGAGACCACCCTGGAGGACTGTGCTGTCTGCGGAGACCACCCTGGAGGACTGTGCTGTCTGCGGAGCCCACCCTGGAGGACTGTGCTGCCTGCGGAGCCCACCCTGGAGGACTGTGCTGCCTGCGGAGCCCACCCTGGAGGACTGTGCTGCCTGCGGAGACCACCCTGGAGGACTGTGCTGTCTGCGGAGACCACCCTGGAGGACTGTGCTGTCTGCGGAGACCACCCTGGAGGACTGTGCTGTCTGCGGAGACCACCCTGGAGGACTGTGCTGTCTGTGGTCCCCACCCTGGAGGACTGTGCTGCCTGCGGAGACCACCCTGGAGGACTGTGCTGTCTGTGGAGCCCACCCTGGAGGACTGTGCTGTCTGCGGAGACCACCCTGGAGGACTGTGCTGTCTGCGGAGACCACCCTGGAGGACTGTGCTGTCTGCGGAGACCACCCTGGAGGACTGTGCTGCCTGTGGAGCCCACCCTGGAGGACTGTGCTGCCTGTGGTCCCCACCCTGGAGGACTGTGCTGTCTGTGGTCCCCACCCTGGAGGACTGTGCTGCCTGTGGAGCCCACCCTGGAGGACTGTGCTGCCTGTGGTCCCCACCCTGGAGGACTGTCAGCTCCACTGGTGCAGAGGCAAGTGATGGCGGTCGCGGATATTGGATCTGTGGGGCTCATTGTGCGGTTCTTTAGGAGGATCGCTCCCACCATCCACTTATTATCCTCCTGATGTACACCGGGCGGCATCTGCTGGACCGTGCGTCCCATGGCGGCCGCTGATCTGTTACTGCTCAGGAACAATCACTTCACCCGCCGGGATTGTTTCATTTCTTCACTTTAATTTTTTCCTCCGTCTTCCAGGAACAAAAAGATGAGATTTCCCTGTGACTTTAGAACGATCTAAATGAGGAATCGCGCTAATTCTTGTCTTTATTTCTTTTCACCAGTTTTCTCCTTTGCAATCTCTAATTCCAATTTTTGTTCTCTCTGAGTTGCTGGGTGAAGGGATTCCTGCTCTCCTGCACATTATACACCCAGGAGCAGCAGCATGGAGGACATTATACTGCCATACTGAGCAGCGTACCTGTGACTCCAGCGCTGGAGTGACATAAAACACTAGAGAGCAGCAGCATGGAGGACATTATACAGCCATACTGAGCAGCGTACCTGTGAATCCAGCGCTGGAGTGATATAAAACACTAGAGAGCAGCAGCATGGAGGACATTATACAGCCATACTGAGCAGCGTACCTGTGAATCCAGCGCTGGAGTGATATAAAACACTGGAAAGCAGCAGCATGGAGGACATTATACTGCCATACTGAGCAGCGTACCTGTGAATCCAGCGCTGGAGTGATATAAAACACTGGAAAGCAGCAGCATGGAGGACATTATACTGCCATACTGCGCAGCGTACCTGTGAATCCAGCGCTGGAGTGATATAAAACACTAGAAAGCAGCAGCATGGAGGACATTATACTGCCATACTGAGCAGCGTACCTGTGACTCCAGCGCTGGAGTGACATAAAACACTAGAGAGCAGCAGCATGGAGGACATTATACAGCCATACTGAGCAGCGTACCTGTGAATCCAGCGCTGGAGTGATATAAAACACTAGAGAGCAGCAGCATGGAGGACATTATACTGCCATACTGAGCAGCGTACCTGTGACTCCAGCGCTGGAGTGATATAAAACACTAGAGAGCAGCAGCATGGAGGACATTATACAGCCATACTGAGCAGCGTACCTGTGAATCCAGCGCTGGAGTGATATAAAATACTGGAAAGCAGCAGCATGGAGGACATTATACAGCCATACTGAGCAGCGTACCTGTGAATCCAGCGCTGGAGTGATATAAAACACTGGAAAGCAGCAGCATGGAGGACATTATACTGCCATACTGAGCAGCGTACCTGTGAATCCAGCGCTGGAGTGATATAAAACACTGGAAAGCAGCAGCATGGAGGACATTATACTGCCATACTGAGCAGCGTGCCTGTAAATCCAGCGCTGGAGTGATATAAAACACTGGGAAGCAGCAGCATGGAGGACATTTTACTGCCATACTGAGCAGCGTACCTGTGAATCCAGCGCTGGAGTGATATAAAATACTAGAGAGCAGCAGCATGGAGGACATTATACTGCCATAATGAGCAGCGTACCTGTGACTCCAGTGCTGGAGTGATATAAAACACTAGAGAGCAGCAGCATGGAGGACCTTATACTGCCATACTGAGCAGCGTACCTGTGAATCCAGCGCTGGAGTGATATAAAACACTGGAAAGCAGCAGCATGGAGGACATTATACTGCCATACTGAGCAGCGTACCTGTGAATCCAGCGCTGGAGTGATATAAAACACTAGAAAGCAGCAGCATAGAGGACATTATACTGCCATACTGAGCAGCGTACCTGTGAATCCAGCGCTGGAGTGATATAAAACACTGGAAAGCAGCAGCATGGAGGACATTATACTGCCATACTGAGCAGCGTACCTGTGAATCCAGCGCTGGAGTGATATAAAACACTAGAAAGCAGCAGCATGGAGGACATTATACTGCCATACTGAGCAGCGTGCCTGTAAATCCAGCGCTGGAGTGATATAAAACACTGGGAAGCAGCAGCATGGAGGACATTATACTGCCATACTGAGCAGCGTACCTGTGACTCCAGCGCTGGAGTGATATAAAACACTAGAGAGCAGCAGCATGGAGGACATTATACTGCCATACTGAGCAGCGTACCTGTGAATCCAGCGCTGGAGTGATTTAAAACACTAGAAAGCAGCAGCATGGAGGACATTATACTGCCATACTGAGCAGCGTGCCTGTAAATCCAGCGCTGGAGTGATATAAAACACTGGGAAGCAGCAGCATGGAGGACATTATACTGCCATACTGAGCAGCGTACCTGTGACTCCAGCGCTGGAGTGATATAAAACACTAGAGAGCAGCAGCATGGAGGACATTATACTGCCATACTGAGCAGCGTACCTGTGAATCCAGCGCTGGAGTGATTTAAAACACTAGAAAGCAGCAGCATGGAGGACATTATACAGCCATACTGAGCAGCGTACCTGTGAATCCAGCGCTGGAGTGATATAAAACACTGGAAAGCAGCAGCATGGAGGACATTATACTGCCATACTGAGCAGCGTACCTGTGAATCCAGCGCTGGAGTGATATAAAACACTAGAAAGCAGCAGCATGGAGGACATTATACTGCCATACTGAGCAGCGTACCTGTGAATCCAGCGCTGGAGTGATATAAAACACTGGGAAGCAGCAGCATGGAGGACATTATACTGCCATACTGAGCAGCGTGCCTGTAAATCCAGCGCTGGAGTGATATAAAACACTGGAAAGCAGCAGCATGGAGGACATTATACTGCCATACTGAGCAGCGTACCTGTGAATCCAGCGCTGGAGTGATATAAAACACTGGAAAGCAGCAGCATGGAGGACATTATACTGCCATACTGAGCAGCGTACCTGTGACTCCAGTGCTGGAGTGATATAAAACACTAGAAAGCAGCAGCATGGAGGACATTATACAGCCATACTGAGCAGCGTACCTGTGAATCCAGCGCTGGAGTGATATAAAACACTGGAAAGCAGCAGCATGGAGGACATTATACTGCCATACTGAGCAGCGTACCTGTGAATCCAGCGCTGGAGTGATATAAAACACTAGAAAGCAGCAGCATGGAGGACATTATACTGCCATACTGAGCAGCGTACCTGTGACTCCAGCGCTGGAGTGATATAAAACACTAGAGAGCAGCAGCATGGAGGACATTATACTGCCATACTGAGCAGCGTACCTGTGAATCCAGCGCTGGAGTGATTTAAAACACTAGAAAGCAGCAGCATGGAGGACATTATACTGCAGATGAGCACACAATGCCAACAGGCATGCACTGCAGATGGGCACATGATGCCAGCGGGCATACACTGCAGATGGGCACATGATGCCAACGGGCATACACTGCAGATGGGCGCACGATGCCAGCGGGCATGCACTGCAGATTGGCGCACGATGCCAGCGGGCATACACTGCAGATGGGCACATGATGCCAACGAGCATGCACTGCAGATGGGCACATGATGCCAGCGGGCATGCACTGCAGATTAGTGCACGATGCCAGCGGGCATGCACTGCAGATGGGCACATGATGCCAGTGGGCATACACTGCAGATGGGCACATGATGCCAGCGGGTATACACTGCAGATGGGCACACGATGCCAGCGGGCATGCACTGCAGATGGGCACACGATGCCAGCGGGCATGCACTGCAGATGGGCACACGATGCCAGCGGGCATGCACTGCAGATGGGCACACGATGCCAGCGGGCATACACTGCAGATGGGCACATGATGCCAGCGGGCATACACTGCAGATGGGCACATGATGCCAGCAGGCATACACTGCAGATGGGCACATGATGCCAGCGGGCATACACTGCAGATGGGCACATGATGCCAGTGGGGATGCACTGCAGATGGGCGCACGATGCCAGCGGGCATGCACTGCAGATTGGCGCACGATGCCAGCGGGCATACACTGCAGATTGGTGCACGATGCCAACGGGCATGCACTGCAGATGGGCACATGATGCCAGTGGGCATGCACTGCAGATTGGCGCACGATGCCAGCGAGCATGCACTGCAGATGTGCACATGATGCCAGCGGGCATACACTGCAGATGGGCACATGATGCCAGCGGGCATACACTGCAGATGGGCATATGATGCCAGCGAGCATGCACTGCAGATGTGCACATGATGCCAGCGGGCATACACTGCAGATGGGCACATTATGCCAGCGGGCATAAACTGCAGATGTGCACATGATGCCAGCGGGCATACACTGCAGATGGGCACATTATGCCAGCGGGCATAAACTGCAGATGGGCACATTATGCCAGCGGGCATAAACTGCAGATGGGCACATGATGCCAGCGGGCATGCACTGCAGATGGGCACATGATGCCAGCGGGCATGCACTGCAGATGGGCACATGATGCCAGCGGGCATACACTGCAGATGGGCACATGATGCCAGCGGGCATGCACTGAAGATGGGCACATGATGCCAGTGGGCATACACTGCAGGTTGGCATGTGATGTGGCAATTGACTTCTTTGCATGAGAATAAGTACTAATCTTGCAGATATTAAACCTTTCCACAAGTGCCATAAATCCGGTGAGAGCAGGGACGGGCACATCCTCGGCGCCCCCCGGCAGCCGCACAGCGCCCCAGATGTAAGGGGAACACATCCATTCTCAAAACAGGTGGCACTGTGCATAATGCCAAGTTATCGGACTCTGATAACCCAGACCTTGTGTCCTCCGGAGGCAGAGCGATCCCGGGGGCAGCGGAGCACGAGCAGCCGGTCACATCCGCGACAAACTGCAGCATCAACTGACAAATACAAGAAGCTGTGGGCAGCGCGGATCTGCACACCGGTCTGATGACGGGACCTCCGCGCTGATGTGAGAGAAGACGACCCCCGAGCATCAGAGACGTCACCTGCACAATGCAGACAGTCCGTGACTCTGCACCCCCGAGCATCAGAGACGTCACCTGCACAATGCAGACAGTCCGTGACTCTGCACTCCCGAGCATCAGAGACGTCACCTGCACAATGCAGACAGTCTGTGACTCTGCACCCCCGAGCATCAGAGACGTCACCTGCACAATGCAGACAGTCCGTGACTCTGCACTCCCGAGCATCAGAGACGTCACCTGCACAATGCAGACAGTCCGTGACTCTGCACTCCCGAGCATCAGAGACGTCACCTGCACAATGCAGACAGTCCGTGACTCTGCACCCCCGAGCATCAGAGACGTCACCTGCATAATGCAGACAGTCCGTGACTCTGCACCCCCGAGCATCAGAGACGTCACCTGCACAATGCAGACAGTCTGTGACTCTGCACTCCCGAGCATCAGAGACGTCACCTGCACAATGCAGACAGTCTGTGACTCTGCACCCCCGAGCATCAGAGACGTCACCTGCACAATGCAGACAGTCCGTGACTCTGCACCCCCGAGCATCAGAGACGTCCCCTGCACAATGCGGACAGTCTGTGACTCTGCGTCCCCGAGCATCAGAGACGTCACCTGCACAATGCAGACAGTCCGTGACTCTGCACTCCCGAGCATCAGAGACGTCCCCTGCACAATGCGGACAGTCCGTGACTCTGCACTCCCGAGCATCAGAGACGTCACCTGCACAATGCAGACAGTCTGTGACTCTGCACTCCCGAGCATCAGAGACGTCACCTGCACAATGCAGACAGTCTGTGACTCTGCACTCCCGAGCATCAGAGACGTCCCCTGCACAATGCAGACAGTCTGTGACTCTGCACTCCCGAGCATCAGAGACGTCCCCTGCACAATGCAGACAGTCCGTGACTCTGCACTCCCGAGCATCAGAGACGTCACCTGCACAATGCAGACAGTCTGTGACTCTGCACTCCCGAGCATCAGAGACGTCACCTGCACAATGCAGACAGTCTGTGACTCTGCACTCCCGAGCATCAGAGACGTCACCTGCACAATGCAGACAGTCCGTGACTCTGCACCCCCGAGCATCAGAGACGTCCCCTGCACAATGCGGACAGTATGTGACTCTGCGTCCCCGAGCATCAGAGACGTCACCTGCACAATGCAGACAGTCCGTGACTCTGCACCCCCGAGCATCAGAGACGTCCCCTGCACAATGCGGACAGTCCGTGACTCTGCACTCCCGAGCATCAGAGACGTCACCTGCACAATGCAGACAGTCTGTGACTCTGCACTCCCGAGCATCAGAGACGTCACCTGCACAATGCAGACAGTCCGTGACTCTGCACCCCCGAGCATCAGAGACGTCCCCTGCACAATGCGGACAGTCTGTGACTCTGCGTCCCCGAGCATCAGAGACGTCACCTGCACAATGCAGACAGTCCGTGACTCTGCACTCCCGAGCATCAGAGACGTCCCCTGCACAATGCGGACAGTCCGTGACTCTGCACTCCCGAGCATCAGAGACGTCACCTGCACAATGCAGACAGTCTGTGACTCTGCACTCCCGAGCATCAGAGACGTCACCTGCACAATGCAGACAGTCTGTGACTCTGCACTCCCGAGCATCAGAGACGTCCCCTGCACAATGCAGACAGTCTGTGACTCTGCACTCCCGAGCATCAGAGACGTCCCCTGCACAATGCAGACAGTCTGTGACTCTGCACTCCCGAGCATCAGAGACGTCCCCTGCACAATGCAGACAGTCCGTGACTCTGCACTCCCGAGCATCAGAGACGTCACCTGCACAACGCGGACTGTCTGTGACTCTGCACTCCCGAGCATCAGAGACGTCCCCTGCACAATGCGGACAGTCCGTGACTCTGCACTCCCGAGCATCAGAGACGTCACCTGCACAATGCAGACAGTCTGTGACTCTGCACCCCCGAGCATCAGAGACGTCCCCTGCACAATGCAGACAGTCTGTGACTCTGCACTCCCGAGCATCAGAGACGTCACCTGCACAATGCAGACAGTCTGTGACTCTGCACTCCCGAGCATCAGAGACGTCACCTGCACAATGCAGACAGTCTGTGACTCTGCACTCCCGAGCATCAGAGACGTCACCTGCACAATGCAGACAGTCTGTGACTCTGCACTCCCGAGCATCAGAGACGTCACCTGCACAATGCAGACAGTCTGTGACTCTGCACTCCCGAGCATCAGAGACGTCACCTGCACAATGCAGATGTGGCGCCCCTGACCTGGTCAGGCACCACTGAGTACTGCACCCATGCTGGGAACAGTACAATACAGGTAATCCAGAAGGCTGACCGGGGTGTGGAACACAGGCGCATAGTGATCAGGTCTCACACATGTACCCATGAGAGGACCCCTGGGGATCCCAGGAGGGGGCAAAGCCTTGACCTTCACTGGAATAGTGGAGGGGGTAGAGCCTCCATCTCCTCTCAAGGGGTGTGGTGGAGAGTCTGGTTGCTAGGTGGCGTAGGCAAGAACAGGAGAGGAGGGGCAGTGAGTCAGTTAGGGCAGAACTCCATAGGGCTCAGTGAGGAGCAGACCTGTGGGGCTGTTGCTGTCTAACAGCGCCCGCGCAGTGGCTACTGACGGGGGAGAACGGTCACCTAGGAGTGCTACCCGAAATCCATCTTCAGCTAAAGAGAGGGCACGGAGTGGGAAGTAAGGAGACTGCTAGAGAGCACCAGGCCCAACCGGGCGGCAGATCCCGAAGCGGAGATAGATCCAGCTTTCTTCTGCTAAACCTGCCGGTGTGGGGCTCTCAAAGCCCACGCCACAACACCACAAAATCCGCAGCCACGTAACCGCAGTGAGGGCCCATAGGTCACAGGAGGCAAGCAGCTGGAGTGGCCTGGTCCGGGGAACAAGCACACGGCAAACGAAGGGGAGAGAGAGGCTGCAGCATCTTCCCTGGGTGACCCCCATAGGGACTCAAAGTCGGGGTCACCCCAAACCACCAAGGGCTAAGGAAGGCGAGTCAGTAGTCACCCTCATAAAGTCAGCCTGAAGGATACCTGGTTCCCACCTGGTTCATCTCAGCTACGCCCGGGTGACTCACCCTGCCACCTGAAGTGAGTAAAAACCCTGAAAGACATCCTGCCTGTGTGAGTCATTCTGCGACTTGTGGTACTACAAACCTACACAGGGCCCTGGGGCTTGCCTCACTCTCAGGAGGCTACTACATCTAACTGCACACACCATCAGCCCCAGGCGACCCTCAACCTGCAGTGGCGGTCCCTACTGGCCGCAATACTGAGAGTGGCGTCACGATCAAAACAGAAGATTTCCTACCAGTGACGGAGATCCAGCAACGTGGAGTCCCTGAAGGTAACGCACCGACACCGACACACCACCTGCGGGGCTTCACACAGACAGTCTGTGACTCTGCACCCCCGAGCATCAGAGACGTCACCTGCACAATGCGGACAGTCCGTGACTCTGCACCCCCGAGCATCAGAGACGTCACCTGCACAATGCGGACAGTCCGTGACTCTGCACTCCCGAGCATCAGAGACGTCACCTGCACAATGCAGACAGTCTGTGACTCTGCACTCCCGAGCATCAGAGACGTCACCTGCACAATGCAGACAGTCTGTGACTCTGCACTCACGAGCATCAGAGACGTCACCTGCACAATGCGGACAGTCCGTGACTCTGCACCCCCGAGCATCAGAGACGTCACCTGCACAATGCGGACAGTCCGTGACTCTGCACTCCCGAGCATCAGAGACGTCACCTGCTACAATGCGGACAGTCCGTGACTCTGCACTCCCGAGCATCAGAGACGTCCCCTGCACAATGCAGACAGTCTGACTCTGCACTCCCGAGCATCAGAGACGTCCCCTGCACAATGCAGACAGTCTGACTCTGCACTCCCGAGCATCAGAGACGTCCCCTGCAGAATGCAGACAGTCCGTGACTCTGCACTCCCGAGCATCAGAGACGTCCCCTGCACAATGCAGACAGTCTGTGACTCTGCACTCCCGAGCATCAGAGACGTCCCCTGCACAATGCAGACAGTCTGTGACTCTGCACTCCCGAGCATCAGAGACGTCCCCTGCACAATGCAGACAGTCTGTGACTCTGCACTCCCGAGCATCAGAGACGTCCCCTGCACAATGCAGACAGTCTGTGACTCTGCACTCCCGAGCATCAGAGACGTCACCTGCACAATGCGGACAGTCTGTGACTCTGCACCCCCGAGCATCAGAGACGTCCCCTGCACAATGCAGATAGTCTGTGACTTTGTGCCCCCGAGCATCAGAGACGTCCCCTGCACAATGCAGATAGTCTGTGACTTTGTGCCCCCGAGCATCAGAGACGTCCCCTGCAGAATGCAGACAGTCCTTTTTCTCCAATAAATCTTAACAGAAAAAGAATGAAGCAAAAGAAGTGTAAAATGTTATAAATGAGACGATCTGCAAAACAAAGGTGTAAAATGCTCCAAAAACGGAGCAAAGTCTTGTCCCCAAGAGCACGGTCAGCAGAGGACGGAGGGGCCACCCCGGCCACTCTGCAGATGGGGACCTGGTGATATTCCTGGGGCGACCCCCCAGCGGCACTGTGTCCGGAGTCAGGTCATCATCACTTGTCAGACATCGCCATCTGCTGGAGAAGAGGAGAGTTACAGTGACATTATTGGAAGCCGCGAGAATCTCTGGACACAGGGAGGAGGGTTCAGATATTCGGGGAGCGGAACAAAGAAACAGCAACGACAAACTGCGGGGGCTCCACCGTGACCACACAGACCACACAAGAAGCCCTACTCAGGACCAGCACTGTATAAGGGGCACTGCGGGGGCTGCGCACTGTGTATAGAGGGCACTGCGGGGGCTGCACACTGTGTATAGAGGGCACTGCGGGGGCTGCACACTGTGTATAGAGGGCACTGCGGGGGCTGTGCACTGTGTATAGAGGGCACTGCGGGGGCTGCGCACTGTGTATAGAGGGCACTGCAGGGGCTGCGCACTGTGTATAGAGGGCACTGCGGGGGCTGCGCACTGTGTATAGAGGGCACTGCGGGGGCTGCGCACTGTGTATAGAGGGCACTGCGGGGGCTGCGCACTGTGTATAGAGGGCACTGCGGGGGCTGCGCACTGTGTATAGAGGGCACTGCAGGGGCTGCGCACTGTGTATAGAGGGCACTGCGGGGGCTGCGCACTGTGTATAGAGGGCACTGCGGGGGCTGCGCACTGTGTATAGAGGGCACTGCGGGGGCTGCGCACTGTGTATAGAGGGCACTGCGGGGGCTGCGCACTGTGTATAGAGGGCACTGCAGGGGCTGCGCACTGTGTATAGAGGGCACTGCAGGGGCTGCGCACTGTGTATAGAGGGCACTGCGGGGGCTGCACACTGTGTATATAGGGCACTGTGGGGGCTGCGCACTGAGTATAGAGGGCACTGCGGGGGCTGCGCACTGAGTATAGAGGGCACTGCGGGGGCTGCACACTGTATATAGGGCACTGGGGGCTGCGCACTGTGTATATAGGGCACTGTGGGGGCTGCACACTGTATATAGGGCACTGCGGGGGCTGCACACTGTGTATATAGGGCACTGCGGGGGCTGCACACTGTATATAGGGCACTGTGGGGGCTGCGCACTGTGTATATAGGGCACTGTGGGGGCTGCACACTGTATATAGGGCACTGTGGGGGCTGCGCACTGTGTATATAGGGCACTGCGGGGGCTGCACACTGTGTATATAGGGCACTGTGGGGGCTGCGCACTGTGTATATAGGGCACTGTGGGGGCTGCGCACTGTGTATATAGGGCACTGTGGGGGCTGCGCACTGTGTATATAGGGCACTGTGGGGGCTGCACACTGTGTATAGAGGGCACTGTGGGGGCTGCACACTGTATATAGGGCACTGTGGGGGCTGCGCACTGTGTATATAGGGCACTGCTGGGGCTGCACACTGTGTATATAGGGCACTGCGGGGGCTGCGCACTGTGTATATAGGGCACTGTGGGGGCTGCGCACTGTGTATATAGGGCACTGTGGGGGCTGCGCACTGTGTATATAGGGCACTGTGGGGGCTGCGCACTGAGTATAGAGGGCACTGCGGGGGCTGCACACTGTGTATAGAGGGCACTGTGGGGGCTGCGCACTGTGTATATAGGGCACTGTGGGGGCTGCGTACTGTGTATATAGGGCACTGTGGGGGCTGCGCACTGTGTATATAGGGCACTGCGGGGGCTGCGCACTGAGTATAGAGGGCACTGCGGGGGCTGCGCACTGTGTATAGAGGGCACTGCGGGGGCTGCGCACTGTGTATAGAGGGCACTGCGGGGGCTGCGCACTGTGTATAGAGGCCACTGCGGGGGCTGCGCACTGTGTATAGAGGGCACTGCGGGGGCTGCGCACTGTGTATAGAGGGCACTGCGGGGGCTGCGCACTGTGTATAGAGGGCACTGCGGGGGCTGCGCACTGTGTATATAGGGCACTGAGTATAGAGGGCACTGTGGGGGCTGCACACTGTGTATATAGGGCACTGCGGGGGCTGCGCACTGTGTATATAGGGCACTGAGTATAGAGGGCACTGTGGGGGCTGCACACTGTGTATATAGGGCACTGTGGGGGCTGCACACTGTGTATATAGGGCACTGCGGGGGCTGCGCACTGTGTATATAGGGCACTGCGGGGGCTGCGCACTGTGTATATAGGGCACTGCGGGGGCTGCGCACTGAGTATAGAGGGCACTGCGGGGGCTGCGCACTGTGTATATAGGGCACTGTGGGGGCTGCGCACTGAGTATAGAGGGCACTGCGGGGGCTGCACACTGTGTATATAGGGCACTGCGGGGGCTGCGCACTGTTTATAGAGGGCACTGCGGGGGCTGCACACTGCGTATATAGGGCACTGTGGGGGCTGCGCACTGTGTATATAGGGCACTGTGGGGGCTGCGCACTGTGTATATAGGGCACTGCGGGGGCTGCGCACTGAGTATAGAGGGCACTGCGGGGGCTGCGCACTGTGTATAGAGGGCACTGCGGGGGCTGCGCACTGTGTATAGAGGGCACTGCGGGGGCTGCGCACTGTGTATAGAGGCCACTGCGGGGGCTGCGCACTGTGTATAGAGGGCACTGCGGGGGCTGCGCACTGTGTATAGAGGGCACTGCGGGGGCTGCGCACTGTGTATAGAGGGCACTGCGGGGGCTGCGCACTGTGTATATAGGGCACTGAGTATAGAGGGCACTGTGGGGGCTGCACACTGTGTATATAGGGCACTGCGGGGGCTGCGCACTGTGTATATAGGGCACTGAGTATAGAGGGCACTGTGGGGGCTGCACACTGTGTATATAGGGCACTGTGGGGGCTGCACACTGTGTATATAGGGCACTGCGGGGGCTGCGCACTGTGTATATAGGGCACTGCGGGGGCTGCGCACTGAGTATAGAGGGCACTGCGGGGGCTGCGCACTGTGTATATAGGGCACTGTGGGGGCTGCGCACTGAGTATAGAGGGCACTGCGGGGGCTGCACACTGTGTATATAGGGCACTGCGGGGGCTGCGCACTGTGTATAGAGGGCACTGCGGGGGCTGCACACTGTGTATATAGGGCACTGTGGGGGCTGCGCACTGTGTATATAGGGCACTGTGGGGGCTGCGCACTGTGTATATAGGGCACTGCGGGGGCTGCGCAGTGTGTATATAGGGCACTGCGGGGGCTGCGCACTGAGTATAGAGGGCACTGCGGGGGCTGCACACTGTGTATATAGGGCACTGCGGGGGCTGCGCACTGTGTATAGAGGGCACTGCAGGGGCTGCGCACTGTGTATAGAGGGCACTGCGGGGGCTGCACACTGTGTATATAGGGCACTGTGGGGGCTGCGCACTGAGTATAGAGGGCACTGCGGGGGCTGCGCACTGAGTATAGAGGGCACTGCGGGGGCTGCACACTGTATATAGGGCACTGCGGGGGCTGCGCACTGTGTATAGAGGGCACTGCGGGGGCTGCGCACTGTGTATATAGGGCACTGTGGGGGCTGCGCACTGAGTATAGAGGGCACTGTGGGGGCTGCACACTGTGTATATAGGGCACTGCGGGGGCTGCGCAGTGTGTATATAGGGCACTGCGGGGGCTGCGCACTGAGTATAGAGGCCACTGCGGGGGCTGCACACTGTGTATATAGGGCACTGCGGGGGCTGCGCACTGTGTATAGAGGGCACTGTGGGGGCTGCACACTGTGTATATAGGGCACTGTGGGGGCTGCGCACTGTGTATAGAGGGCACTGTGGGGGCTGCGCACTGTGTATATAGGGCACTGCGGGGGCTGCGCACTGAGTATAGACAAAAGACTTTAGTCATCGCTGCAAAAGATTCTTCACAAAGGGTTAAAGATGAACATTTTATTTCTGTAAAGTCCCTTTGTCCAGTGTCTTCTGGGCCCCAGAAATGAGGAGACAAATGGCTGCAATTCCTAAATATTTCTCAGCATCTTTCTGTGCATGTGATGAAGGTGAGCCTGTCCGGTGCCATGTACAGAGCCGCGAGCGGTGCTGGCTGCATATGGCTAATCCCTGCCTAAGGCGGGCTTTACACAAAGCGATTGCTAGCGATGCTGAGCGCGATAGTCCCCGCCCCCGTCACACATGCGATATCTGGTGCTCGCTGCCATAGTGAACATTATCGCTACGCAGCGTCACACGCACACACCTGTGCAGCGACGTCGCTGCAACCGCCGAACAATCCCTCCTTCAAGGGGGAGGTGCGTTTGGCGTCACTATTCGGCCGGCCAATAGAAGAGGAGGGGCGGAGATGAGCGGCCGTAACATCCCGCCCACCTCCTTCTTCCGCATTGGCGGTGGAGGCAGGTAAGGAGATGTTCCTCGCTCCCGCGGTGTCACACACAGCGATGTGCGGAGCTGCAGGAACGACAAACAACATCGCACCTGCAGCAGGAGCGACATTATGGAAATGACCGACGTGACACAAATCAGCGCTTTTTGACTGTTTTGCGCTCATTCATCTCGCACCTAGGATTTACACGTTGCGATGTCCCTACTGGCGCCGGATGTGCGTCACTAACGACGTGACCCCGATGATATATCGGTAGCGATGTTGCAACGTGTAAAGCCCCCGTTACAGTCCCTGTATACACTAGCATAGATAAAGGGATCTGTATATAAAGTATTTCTAAAGACCATTCATTATATGCTAATGCGTGCAGGGACTAGTCCGCTGGGCGTTACTTCCCTTGGCTAGTCGGCCCACATAGCATGGTCGCACACCCCTGTGGGCCCCTGTGGGAGTACTAACATGCTAATGAATACGCAGCGACGCCCGCACACACCTCACGGTTCATGGCGGCCGGCGGAGGATGAATGCGCAGTGCATATAACCCGCAGTCCTCTGGACTTTCCATCATGCGCACTAAATTGATGCTGGGTGTAAGCTTCCTGGCTTCAGCGAGGTACAGTGCGCATGACTGGAAGTGCTGACGACTCCGGATCATGCGCATCCATCCTCCACCGGCCGCCATCAAGACTGAGGTATGTGCAGCGTCGCTGCGTATTCATTAGCATATTAGTACACCCACAGGGGCGTGCTACCATGCTATGTGGGCCGACTAGCCAAGGGAACTCACGCCTTACGACTAGTCCCTGGCCTCATTAGCATATAATGAATGGTCTTTAGAAATACTTTTCTATAAATCCCTTTATCTATGCTGGTGTATACAGGGCGGTCAGGCAGGGATTAGCAATATACACCCAGCACTGCTTGCGGTCCGGGGGAGGGGGGGCAGAGGGGGCCTGACAGGTTCACTTTAATCCTGAAATCTCCACTTCATTTCCATCTCACCTGTTTCATCTTAACTCAGAAATAGCGGCCTGCAGAGCTGAAATCACGACGATTCCTCACTGGTCTTCTCTGGACCGCACTGTATGGGACCTGCTCTTCTCGTATCAGTCTTAATCCTTTACAGATTTCTTTTTGACTCTTCTCTTCTTTCTGAGATATTTGTGAATCTTAAGATTTATTATATCATGAGAAAAGAAGAGACCCTGATCGTAGAGATCATCGCGTCACAAATCACGGACAATCGCTACTGAAAACAAAAAAGTGTACCTTGCTTGTTCCTCGGGGGCGGGGCTAACTGATTAACATGAAAGAGCAGCCCAATAATTTAACCCCACATAATGTGGGGCGTCTACATCATTACTGTATGTATTGTCTGCACCCCGGGGCGCTGAATCCAGGGGCAGACGAGGGGAGATAAGTGCTGGGGGTCCGAGATGGGGGATCTGAAGTTAGTGAAGATGTCTCCGCGCCGTGGTGTGAGCCCATTCTGCTGTTACTCGGGGGGGGGGACCTGTCAATCATCACTCCCCTCCATGGCCGCTGCGCCCTTGATTTATTCTCTACTTCTGCACATTTTGAGGTTTTGGAGGATTTTTTGGAGCATGTTGCAGTGTGCGCGGAGATTGCAGCTGTGAAGTCTTGTAATAAACTCCATTCTTGTCAGTAGCTAAAAAGTAGCCGGAGGGAATTAATGCAAATTTTACCCGTATTAGGCGCATTTTTTTACTGTTCCTTTTTTATATGTTTTTTTGGCTTTTTAGTCTTTTTCTCATTAGTGTCCATCATGAAGGAAAAAATGCAAGCAAACTAAAAAGTGCGGGGAGCGGCGGCCGGAGCGGTGTGCCGGAGCGGTGTGTATATATGTGTCATTTGTTTACCTTTCACCAATAATCAGATCCATTATTTATGTGTCAATAATAAGAGTTGGCGCCCGTCCTCGGCACGCAGCTGTCCGGTGCTCGTCTCACTCCAGGCGAAATCAGACGGGCGCCTGTGCCCCGCTCTCATGTGCGGCGGGTGATGTCTCCGTGCCGTGATTAGCGACTGACAGCTCATCAGTGGCTCGCCCGCCGCGTCCATCAATAATGCAAGCGCTCAGTCGTGCCCCCCTTTGTAAATAAGACACCCTTGATTTAGGGAGCGCAGAGATGGGGCCGGTCATCCCTTATTCATCACTCGCTGGAGTCGGCCCTGGATTCCTGCGCCCGGGGAAGCTTCACATTGCTGCCCTCCTGTATCTACAGCCTGAACACGGCCCTCGGGAATATACACCCCATAGCCCCCCGTCTCCTCACAGCGGACCCCCTAAACCTCCTGCAAAGTCTTTATGGGGTATCAGTTTCATATAAAATGTATCCACGCGGGAAATAGAAAGTTCTAGAAGTTCAGACTCACTTTCCTGGTCGCGTGGGAAACTCTGCCGGGTGCTGCGCACAGCTGAGGGTTTGTTACAAGTGTCTGCAGCTATGAACACATACATCCACATAGAATATCATGTAGAAAACAATCAGCTACAAAGCAATGAGCATGCATCGAGACAATAGAAAAACAACATTATCCAGTATATAACTGTATATTACATATCGCCGTATACAGCAGTATCCGAAAACAATGGCAGTATACAAATGTAAATGTACACTAAATACCTCTATACAGTGTGTCCACCCATATCCTGTATACACCGCACCTATATACAGCGTGTCCACCCATATCCTGTATACACCGCACCTATATACAGCGTGTCCACCCATATCCTGTATACACCGCACCTATATACAGCGTGTCCGCCCATATCCTGTATACACCGCACCTATATACAGCGTATCCACCCATAGCCTGTATACACCGCACCTATATACAGTGTGCACCCATATCCTGTATACACCGCACCTATATACAGTGTGTCCACCCATATCCTGTATACACCGCACCTATATACAGTGTGTCCACCCATATCCTGTATACACCGCACCTATATACAGCGTATCCACCCATAGCCTGTATACACCGCACCTATATACAGTGTGCACCCATATCCTGTATACACCGCACCTATATACAGTGTGTCCACCCATATCCTGTATACACCGCACCTATATACAGTGTGTCCACCCATATCCTGTATACACCGCACCTATATACAGCGTATCCACCCATAGCCTGTATACACCGCACCTATATACAGCGTGTCCACCCATAGCCTGTATACACCGCACCTATATACAGTGTGTCCACCCATATCCTGTATACACCGCACCTATATACAGTGTGTCCACCCATATCCTGTATACACCGCACCTATATACAGCGTATCCACCCATAGCCTGTATACACCGCACCTATATACAGTGTGTCCACCCATATCCTGTATACACCGCACCTATATACAGTGTGCACCCATATCCTGTATACACCGCACCTATATACAGTGTGTCCACCCATAGCCTGTATACACCGCACCTATATACAGTGTGTCCACCCATAGCCTGTATACACCGCACCTATATACAGTGTGTCCACCCATAGCCTGTATACACCGCACCTATATACAGTGTGTCCACCCATAGCCTGTATACACCGCACCTATATACAGTGTGTCCACCCATAGCCTGTATACACCGCACCTATATACAGTGTGTCCACCCATAGCCTGTATACACCGCACCTATATACAGTGTGTCCACCCATAGCCTGTATACACCGCACCTATATACAGTGTGTCCACCAATAGCCTGTATACACCGCACCTATATATAGTGTGTCCACCCATAGCCTGTATACACCGCACCTATATACAGTGTGTCCACCCATATCCTGTATTCACCGTACCTATATACAGTGTGTCCACCCATATCCTGTATACACCGCACCTATATACAGTGTGTCCACCCATATCCTGTATACACCGCACCTATATACAGTGTGTCCACCCATATCCTGTATACACTGCACCTATATACAGTGTGTCCACCCATATCCTGTATACAACGCACCTATATACAGTGTGTCCACCCATATCCTGTATACACTGCACCTATATACAGTGTGTCCCCCCATATCCTGTATACACCGCACCTATATACAGTGTGTCCCCCCATATCCTGTATACACCGCACCTATATACAGTGTGTCCACCCATGTCCTGTATACACCGTACCTATATACAGTGTGTCCACCCATCTCCTGTATACACCGCACCTATATACAGCGTGTCCACCTATATCCTGTATACACCGCATCTATATACAGTGTGTCCACCCATATCCTGTATACACCGCACCTATACAGTGTGTCCACCCATATCCTGTATACACCGCACCTATATACAGTGTGTCCACCCATATCCTGTATACACCGCACCTATATACAGTGTGTCCACCCATATCCTGTATACACCGCACCTATATACAGTGTGTCCACCCATATCCTGTATACACCGCACATATATACAGTGTCCACCCATATCCTGTATACACCGCACCTGTATACAGTGTGTCCACCCATATCCTGTATACACTGCACCTATATACAGTGTGTCCACCCATATCCTGTATACAACGCACCTATATACAGTGTGTCCACCCATGTCCTGTATACACCGCACCTATATACAGTGTGTCCACCCGTATCCTGTATACACCGCACCTATATACAGTGTGTCCACCCATATACTGTATACACCACACCTATATACAGTGTGTCCCCCCATATCCTGTATACACCGCACCTATATACAGTGTGTCCCCCCATATCCTGTATACACCGCACCTATATACAGTGTGTCCACCCATGTCCTGTATACACCGTACCTATATACAGTGTGTCCACCCATCTCCTGTATACACCGCACCTATATACAGCGTGTCCACCTATATCCTGTATACACCGCATCTATATACAGTGTGTCCACCCATATCCTGTATACACCGCACATATATACAGTGTCCACCCATATCCTGTATACACCGCACCTGTATACAGTGTGTCCACCCATATCCTGTATACACTGCACCTATATACAGTGTGTCCACCCATATCCTGTATACAACGCACCTATATACAGTGTGTCCACCCATGTCCTGTATACACCGCACCTATATACAGTGTGTCCACCCGTATCCTGTATACACCGCACCTATATACAGTGTGTCCACCCATATACTGTATACACCACACCTATATACAGTGTGTCCCCCCATATCCTGTATACACCGCACCTATATACAGTGTGTCCCCCCATATCCTGTATACACCGCACCTATATACAGTGCGTCCACCCATGTCCTGTATACACAGCACCTATATACAGTGTGTCCACCCATATCCTGTATACACCGCACCTATATACAGCGTGTCCACCCATATCCTGTATACACCGCACCTCTATACAGTGTGTCCACCCATATCCTGTATACACCACACCTATATACAGTGTGTCCACCCATATCATGTATACACCGCACCTATATACAGTGTGTCCACCCATATCCTGTATACACCGCACCTATATACAGCGTGTCCACCTATATCCTGTATACACCGCATCTATATACAGTGTGTCCACCCATATCCTGTATACACCGCACATATATACAGTGTCCACCCATATCCTGTATACACCGCACCTGTATACAGTGTGTCCACCCATATCCTGTATACACTGCACCTATATACAGTGTGTCCACCCATATCCTGTATACAACGCACCTATATACAGTGTGTCCACCCATATCCTGTATACACCGCACCTATATACAGTGTGTCCACCCATATCATGTATACACCGCACCTATATACAGTGTGTCCACCCATATCCTGTATACACCGCACCTATATACAGCGTGTCCACCTATATCCTGTATACACCGCATCTATATACAGTGTGTCCACCCATATCCTGTATACACCGCACATATATACAGTGTCCACCCATATCCTGTATACACCGCACCTGTATACAGTGTGTCCACTCCATATCCTGTATACACCGCACCTGTATACAGTGTGTCCACTCCATATCCTGTATACACCGCACCTGTATACAGTGTGTCCACCTATATCCTGTATACACCGCACCTATATACAGCGTCTCCACCCATATCCTGTATACACCACACCTATATACAGTGTGTCCACCCATATCATGTATACACCGCACCTATATACAGTGTGTCCACCCATATCCTGTATACACCGCACCTATATACAGCGTGTCCACCTATATCCTGTATACACCGCATCTATATACAGTGTGTCCACCCATATCCTGTATACACCGCACATATATACAGTGTCCACCCATATCCTGTATACACCGCACCTGTATACAGTGTGTCCACTCCATATCCTGTATACACCGCACCTGTATACAGTGTGTCCACTCCATATCCTGTATACACCGCACCTGTATACAGTGTGTCCACCTATATCCTGTATACACCGCACCTATATACAGCGTCTCCACCCATATCCTGTATACACCACACCTATATACAGTGTGTCCACTGTGACGTATCAACCGGCTGTATTACAAAGGGCCGGTATGTTTTGCAGAAGCGTGGGTGCTCTGCAATGTGAAGTTGGCTGGGATCGGTGGTTCCACAGGATTGCATTACATGTAGAGCCATGGAAGGGTGTGTGAGGCTGATTACACACTCCTTACCACCTGTGGGTGCGGCTCCAGGGGTTAAAGCAATCCTGTCTCTGAACCTGGGTGGAGTGTGTCTAGGGCAGTCTAGAGAGAGACTGGCTCCAGACTTCCAGTGTGTGTGCTGGAGACGAGTGAGGGCAGGGAGCTCTGGGTGGATCAGCCTGTGCAGAGGCTGAACACAGGGCTCTGAAATTGAGTCTGAGGTGAGTCTGAGGTGAGTGCGGCCAGGCCAGGGCTGTAGGGCCGAATCTCTCCTGGAGGAGAGACAGACAGGGGTCTGCAGAGGGCCCTGGGTGCTGGAAGGAACCTCGGCTAGAGTTGTACGATGGCAGGAGCCAGAGAGTGGGGAAGTTGCTAAAACTTCCAAAATGGACTTATTGTTTATGTGTGAGGGCAGTTTATGCTGAGTGTTTTTAAATAAACTGCCAGAATTTCTATGAAGAGACTGTGTACGTGTGTTGCTGAAGCTACCTCACACCGCTGCAAGCGAGTGGAACCCTCACGTTGCAGGGCGCAACGTTACATATGGTGGAGGTAGTAGCGGGCAACGCAGCTTGGTTGCTGAGAGTAACGGTCTAGGACGCATTCCTCTGGATACAAGTGGTTTGCGGTGGATCGGCGGGTCCACGAACAGTGACAGCGCTCTCAAGCACCTGGCGGTGAATCAGTGGGTCTGCAGGGTTCTGTGTTGCAGTGGCGAGAGACCAGTGACTGGAGGTTCCAGGCCAGCCGGAATTGCGAGGTCCTGCTTGGTGAGCAGTGATACACCACAGGCTGGAGATCCTGGTTGTACGGGCGGTACAACCTGGAAAGGTTAGTGGTTCTCTAACCCCCCCCTCCCCCCCTGTCTTTGACCACCGGGTATTACCCATTGGAGCGCCCCTCCTGTGCCTCTTTTTCGTTACAGCATGGAGGGGCTCCTGAACCAGCTGCTGCAGAGCCAGCAGCACCAACAGCATGTGCCAGGTGGTCCAGTGACAGCAGTGGGGGCTGAAAGCCAAAAAGAGGGAATGGTCCCTGCGGACGTTGTGGAGGAGCTGTACCAGGTCCGGGGACAGCAGGAGCTGTCAGTGTGTAGCGAGGTCGCAGCCATGGACCAGTTTAAGCGTTCCCTTCGGGGCCCAGTATGGACACTGGGTGCCCAGGGAGTTAAGGGCGAACGGTGTGAACTGGGGGCTAAGGACATTGCATGGAAACCCCAAAAGGGGGCGGAGTCCCAAAAAGGGGTGGTTGCCCAAAAGGCGGAGCCTCAAAAAGCGGTGGTGACCCACCTGGGGGTGGAGCATTCACAAGCCGAACAGGTGGACTATAGCAAGGGGCAATGGGGTTCGCTTTACCTATGTCCTACCTGCGGTATAGGCTATCCATCCGATGTGGGGCCACAGAAGTGCTCCGTGGACTTGAATGGGCTACGTGTGTCTGGTCTGTTAGACCCGGGGAGCCGGATAACCTTAGTGAGACCCATGCCCAATCTCCATTTTATGGATGGTAGGACAATAGAAGGAAGCTGTGTGCATGGGACCACTAAAGAATATCCTCTGGCCAGAGTGATGATTCAGACGCCCGACCGTATGGGGCGCCCAGACGTGGGTGTGGTTCGGGATTTGATCTATCCCGTTATCATAGGACAGGACTTTGAGTTGTTTAAGGACTTATGGAAGACAGAGGCCGGGACCGATTGCACCGGAATGAGTCGGCCCCCGCCTAAGACAGCCTGTTTACCGTATGAGGTTAAAAGGGGTCCTTGTTGTGCAGTTATGTGTGGTAAGGAGGAGATAGCACCTCCTACAATTGACTGTCCTAAGTTAGGGGTGACCAAAGAAAATGATGGACGGACCCAAGTTAGTGACGTGACGTCTCCAAAGGGAAGTGACAGTCTGACCACTAAAACCCAAGTAGTTTCCGGGAAGGAGACTGACACCTGGTTAAGCGGGGACATGTTACTCCAGGACACCAGGGGGAGTGATGATGACTCCAGTAAAGACCCTGACTCTAGAAAGGTGACAGACGAGTACAGTGTGGTACAGATGGGCGAGAAGGGTAAAACATCCGCCCAACGGCGAAGACGTAATAAGCGCCGAGAGGGGGCACAGGGTATGCCGTCTGAGGAAGCAGAGAAAGTGACATGCCTGGGTAATGAAGACATGGTGCCAGTAACAACTGCTACGGTAGAGTCAGATGGTGATATCCTACAAAAGAAAGAGGAATCAGAGACGGCACTGACACATTGTGACGACAGAAATCAGCGGGCTGCAATTGCAGGGAAGGAGCCCACCAAGGCCGTAATGGGGGTGGGCCCTATGATTTTCCAGTGTGAAGTTGATAGTCTGTCAAGCGAGAGCGGTATAGGAAATGGAATCCTAGAGAGTGAGGGGGGAGGAATAATCCCCAACAGTCATGGTGAGCAGACTGATGAACTACCTGGTGCTGGGGAGGATGACAGCGAATTCAGCCCCAAATCTCTAAAAGGAACAGAGTGCCTTGTTGAAGGGTGTGACACCCAGGCTGAGGGTGACACTGCAGAGACCCCAGAGGAAGTGGAAGATAATGCAGTGAAGACCCAAGAAACAGCTGGCGCTGAAGTGAAGAGAGCCTCTGAGGAGGTGAAGTCTGGACCAGAGGTCTCATCCAGGACTGAGAGCCTGCCTGACCTGCTTGGTAAAACCAAGATGGAGGATATAGAGAAGGTCGTGGGTAAGAAGAGTAAGAAACCCAAAGGTTCTGAAGCTGAGGCGGGTACACTGGCAAGCGGTGACGTGCTGCCAGAGAAACCGATAAATCGGGACAACAGTGGTCCGTGTGATAAAGCTGTGGAGAAGGAGCCGACCCCAGAGTTGAAAGCTGAATTCTCTCCCGCTTCTGAGCAAGCTGACGAGCCACCTATCTGTGAGGCGGCTGAAGGTGAAGCAGCTGAGAGCCATGAGAGGGGTGACTATGACAAAGTTGCACCCCATGGAAAGGCCGGAGGTGTAGAGGTGAAAGAGGCCTCGGAAATAGTGTGTCGTAGACCAGAGAGGTCCGCAAGTGAAGAGTCATTCAAGAGGATGAGCAAAGACCATCTGCAACAAGAGATACTTCTTAGGCCGGCTACTGCGAGTCGAGTAAGGGAGCTGGAGAAAGAAGTGGCTGAGCTCCGAAGAGTACCAGTCCAGGTCCCAGGTAGCCTTGGAGCAGATGGAGCAGCGAGTGTCACTCCTGACCAAACTTGTTGAAGCAGGGGAGGCCCAAAGAGAGCTGTCTCCGGAAGCTAAACTGGACAAGCATGTGGAAGCGGCAGGGATGAATGAGACTTCTGTAGTCAAGTGCATGGTGGATATACCTGAGGACTTAAGAGAAGCGTGTGCCACCGAGTGCATGCATGACGAATTTAAGAGAGCTGTGGAAGCGTGTGAGGTCTACTGTACCCCAGGGGCTGAACAGTTAGTGATATTGTCCACCAGTGAAATTACTGGGCAGCGGGTGGCTATTCTAAAGGACATGCACTTCAGATGTGTTCGTGTGAAGTGGCAGGTCCAACTGCGAAATGAGGAAGCCACTAGACAGCTAGAGTATAAAAGGAAAGTGCAGAGTCTGGCGGAAGATATCGTCCTAGTACCCTGGGCTCTGGTGGGGAGAGTCATTGGAAAAACCGGACGAGTCATGCAAGACATGGTGAATAAATCAGGATTGGTGAGATTAAGAATCCCTGCTGCTAATGAGAGCAAGATACCCAGGGAAGCTGGTATGCTTCCGTTCGTCTGTGTCGGGACTGTAGAGAGTCTTGGAAACATTCGAAGCCTTCTTGGATATCGGGTACACCATGTACGTGACATGGAGCGGTTGAGGCTAGAAAACCTGAAAATTGAGGAGCAGCTTCACCAACTGTGTGGGGGACAGCAGCCGTCTTCTCCCCGTTGTTCAGGGGAAAGAAGTGGAAGATGGCGTGTCGGTCCAGTAGTTAAGACACGCGATAAAAGGAATCGCGGACCAAGAAGAATCCTACAATGTACTGTAGATAGTGGCCGCTATGAGCTTAGAGTTCCCGACAGTAGCCCTGGGGGTACACGAGTAAGCCTAGGTTCGGACAAGACTGTAGGTTTGACTGAGGACGTGTCTCTCTACTACGGTGACCCTGGGAGGGGGTCAGGGAGAGAACGGTCCGGAAATGGGACGTGCTTTAACCCTAGGTTGACACGACAGGGTTTGGTGAAAGTGTCGGGCAATGTCTCAGGGACGTATGCTCTTGGGCACCTTGGACGCCCCTCTCGACTGGTGGGGCATGGCAGCGGGGATGCCCTGTCTCGCGGCCCCAGGTCGTTGGCAAGTGTTCTCCCCTACGGGTTTGAACAGAGGGGGAGGGTATGTGACGTAGCAATCGTCTGTATTACAAAGGGCCGGTATGTTTTGCAGAAGCGTGGGTGCTCTGCAATGTGAAGCTGGCTGGGACCTGTGGTTCCACAGGATTACATTACATGCAGAGCCATGGAAGGGTGTGTGAGGCTGATTACACACTCCTTACCACCTGTGGGTGTGGCTCCAGGGGTTAAAGCAATCCTGTCTCTGAACCTGGGTGGTGATTTTGATGCAGCGTGATTGGGGCTTTTGTTTTTGTTACAACATAATTAATTAGAAACTACAAAACATTTCAGTGATTCTGCTCCGGTGACGCCCATCGCACAATGGCTCTGCCTCTCCAACATGGGGGGAGGGGAAGCCAGATATGTATGATCAGGGACATGTATCAGAGATGGCTACCCCCCTCTATACACACATGGGACCCCCTTATGTACGGCGGGGGTGGGCTGCACTTCTACACGTCAGCACCAGGGGGCGACGTCCACGCGGCTTCACAATTCTGTGTGTAAAATGACTTTGGACGTTAGAGGACAGCGGGGAATTGAGGGGTGAAGTCGTCTCCGAGACGTGTAATCCCACAAGGAATATCCGTCAGAAGGATTCACAATCTCTCAGCGAGAAAATGATAATTAATCCTGACATAATTAAAACCAAAACAACCGAGACTAATGGATCAATTAGAGGCTGATTAATGTGGATTTATTCAATTTAGGGAGAAACGGAAAATAATCCAATTTAAATAAAAAGTCGCCAGAACCGACCGATTCTCCACGCCGGAATCACGCACGAGAGCGTCCCAAAGTGTCATGTGTGACCCCGAAAAAGCTGAAATCTGGAGAAAGTCAGGAAATAAGAAGAGAATTTGTTCCAACAGTGAAGTCCGGAGATCAGAGCTGCGGCAGACAAAGAGGAAGAGCAGGAAGGAGGCGCCAAACTGAAGAAACCGCGACAAATGCAGACTGTGGGGTCCAGCCCTCGGGGTCTGATCCCAACAATGCTCCTCTGGATGTGGGAGCAAAAACCCCCCCCCGACGCCTCCAAAGCCTCATACAAGAGCAGAGCCGTCACATCTGCAATAACTAGAAGGACAGGGCCGCACATCCGAAAACCAGACTGGATCTAGTGCAAAAATGTATATACCTGAGCATGAGGGTCCGTTTGAAGCCGCGTCACAGCGAACCTCGGAGGGGGTCTCTAACTTATTGTAAACCTTAAAGGTGCGGCGCCGTGTGCCAACCACTGCTACAGTGCACCAGTGGGGAAGGAGCCTGGTGCCTCACAACACCATACTGCGAGGCTGAGCCCCCAAGACTGCAGACCCCAATACAGGATCGGGGCACAGGCGCAGGATCGGGGCACAGGCGCAGGATCGGGGCACAGGCGCAGGATCGGGGCACAGACGCAGCACACTCAGCAGAGTCGGGGTCATCAGCAGATCACATCCGATCCTCTCACATCCGATGCCTTACACCAGTGTGACCCCAGACAATATCTCCACTATCAGAGAGCACAGGACCTCGTATTATCAGTATACCACTTCTCACAGTACAATACACAGCTAGGCCTCTTAATATTACTAATAATGTATATCTAATATATAAAGCCGTGTGTGTGTGTGTGTGTGTGTGTGTGTATGGGTGGGTGTGTGTGTGTGTGTGTGTGGGTGTGTGTGTGTGTGTGTATATATATGGGTGTGTGTGTGTGTATATATATGGGGGGGGTGTATATATGGGTGTGTGTGTGTGTGTGTATTGTGAGACTGTGACCGGGGTTATCTATGACGGCCGGTATGTCTCGCCCCGGTTGTGCTCACTCCATGATAGAAAGTAAATCCACTATAGGGTTAATGCTGTTTCCCTACAGGCTGAAGGAAGGGTTAAATAGAATCAGGAACAAGGGCAGGAGTGCCGGGTGTGAGGGGGTGAACAGAACTCCCTGAGTTTTCTGCTGGAGAGGCACATGTATTTTGTTATGGACTTTTGTTTGGACATTAAAACCGTGTGCTGTGAACCTTAATGCCTGGATCCCGTGTCTTCTGCTGCGCAGCCGACCGTGCTACCTCACATATGGTGGAGAATGCGGGCATGACAGCCGGTGAGGTGTAGCATCCATCCCTGGTGACCCGGTAGCACATGTCCTGGATTCGAGCGGCTATACTACAGCCCAAACCCAGCGACGCCATGGAAGACATACTAAGGCTGCAGCAACAGACTAATGCACAGCTACAAGAGGCTAATGCACAGCAGCAACAGGCTAATGCACAGCAGCAACAGACCAATGCACACCTGCTCCGGGCGTTGGAACGTCAGCAGCAATCCTTGCAAGTGCAGGAAAAAAAACTCCAAGAACAGATGGATCAGGCCAATGAACGTCAGCAGCAATCCTTGCAAATGCAGGACAAAAGGCACCAAGAACAGATGGATCAGGCCAATGCACGTCAGCAGCAATCCTTGCAATTGCAGGAAAAAAGGCACCAAGAACAGATGGTTCTCCTGGCCAAGTCGATCCGTGCCGGACCGGCAGCAACAACCCCGGGATCGGGTGACGACGGCAGCGTCCGGAAAGCGGTGAGACAAGCGTTGCAAAAGATGACTCCGGGTGATGATGTGGAAGCGTTCCTGGCGGTGTTTGAGCGGGTGGCCGAGCGGGAAAAGCTGCCGACCCCGCAGTGGGCTGAGGTATTGTCGCCCTATCTGACGGGGGGAACCCCAAAAAGCGTACCTGGACCTCTGTACCGAGGACGCCATTGACTATGTGACCCTGAAAGCCGAAATACTGGCTCGGTTGGGGGTGAATACCTATGTACGGGCTCAGCGGGTAAATCAGTGGTTCTTTGAGGAAGCCAAACCCGTACGCTCCCAGGCCTATGACTTGTTGCATCTTGTAAAAAAGTAGTTGCAGCCTGACACTCTGAGCCCGGCGCAAATGGTGGAAAGGGTAGTAGTGGATCGTTTGTGCGCACTTTACCCGTCACCGTTCAACGGTGGGTAGGACAGGGTGACCCGAGTACCCTGGACCAATTAGTGTCCCTGGTGGAGCGGCATGTGGCTACGCAGGACTTGATACGGGACACTGAGACTTTGCGTATCGCCCGTCGGTCCGGCCCCTCCAAGCCTAGGGCCAAGGACCCACCGCTGACAACGGTGCAGGAGTCCCCTACCGTCCCGTCTGAGGCCGCGGCCGCCATTCCTGAGGTCCGGAAGGTTCTGTACCCTAAACGACAACCCGTCAAGGGGGTTTCCGTCCCCATTAGATGTTGGCGGTGCCAGCGGGTGGGACATATGGAAGCCCAGTGTCCACTCACCACAGAGCCCATGGATTGTGGGGTTACCCGGCGGGGTTCAATGTATGCTCAGGCAGTGTGTACCGCTGACCTGGTCTCCCCAGAGACGGAGCCCCACTTGTGCCAAATACAGGTGAATGGATGTCCGGTTACAGGATTGTTGGATTCCGGAAGCTTAGTGACCCTTGTGCGATCCACCTTGAGGGCTAAAGTAAAGGCCACAGGACGCACCGTGGGGGTGGTTTGCATACATGGGGACCGCCGCGACTATCCCACGGGGATTGTCACCATCACAGCACCTTGCGGTCAGGTGCAACATGAGGTGGGACTTCTTAACACTCTTCCTTATGACGTGATCCTAGGAAGGGATCTGCCCTATTTTTGGACTTTATGGAGGGGACCCCCTAAGTCCCCTCAGATATTGGTCGGTCCGGGACCTGAGCCCTACAATCCTGAATCCGGGACACCTGCCGTAGGGGTTCCCATGATAGGGAAAGAGTGTGAACCCGATAGGTCGCCCCTAGAGGTATTGGCAGGAGAGGCTGAGACGGTCGAGCCCATCCCGAAGTTGGAGGCGTACCCGGATACGTTTGGGACAGCCCAACTCCAGGACCCTACGTTAATACATGCCCGGAGTCGGGTGACAGTAGTTGACGGGGTGGCACAGCTGCCCGGTGCCCAGGTAAGGTACCCCCATTTCGCTCTTAAGCAGGATTTACTCTACCGGGTAGATGAAATACGGGGCGTGGGGGTAGAGCAGTTGGTGGTGCCCCAGCCGCATCGCCGGCGGGTCCTCGACTTGGCTCATAAACACCTGATGAGTGGCCACCTAGGGGTCAAGAAAACGCAGGAGAGAATATTGCAAAGGTTCTATTGGCCCGGGGTCTTTGGGGACGTAAAACGGTTCTGCGAAACCTGCCCGGAGTGTCAGCTTACCGCACCCCTGACCCATTTTCGCAGTCCGTTGGTACCGTTACCCATTATAGAAGTCCCTTTTGAACGGATAGGGATGGATCTGGTGGGGCCCCTCGTAAAGTCCGCTCGAGGGCACCAACACATCCTAGTGATCGTTGACTATGCCACCCGGTATCCCGAGGCGATACCTCTCAGACATACTGCAGCAAAGCTTATAGCTCGGGAGTTGTTTGCTGTGTTCTGCCGGGTGGGGTTGCCCAAGGAGATCCTTACGGATCAGGGGACCCCATTCATGTCTAAAGTGACCAAAAAGCTATGCTGGCTACTCCAGATCAAGCAGTTGCGTACGTCTGTGTATCATCCTCAAACGGACGGTTTAGTCGAGCGTTTCAATAAAACCCTGAAAACCATGCTAAGAAGGGTGATCTCAAAAGACGGGAAAGACTGGGATATGATGCTTCCCTATTTGATGTTTGCCATACGAGAGGTGCCACAGGCATCCACGGGGTTTTCGCCTTTTGAATTGTTATACGGGCGACATCCCCGGGGATTGGTGGACCTGGCAAAGGAAACATGGGAACAAGAGCCCACCCCCCATAAAAGTGTGATCGAACACATTTTAGGTATGCAGAACCGCATAAGCGCGGTCATGCCAATTGTGAAGGAGCATTTACAGGAGGCTCAGGCCGCGCAAAGCGGCCGCTACAATAGACAAGCCACCGTGCGGACCTTTAAACCCGGGGATCGGGTGTTGGTATTAATCCCCACGGCGGAGAGTAAATTCCTGGCTCAGTGGCAAGGCCCCTACGAGATAAAGGAAAGAGTCGGGGTGGTTAACTATAAAGTATTGCAGCCCGGTAGGCGGAAACCTGAACAAATATACCATGTCAACCTATTAAAACCTT